>NW_019252586.1:45372-84385 GCF_002742605.1 Olea europaea var. sylvestris | reverse complement strand
GTCTGGGAGTCACCGGCCTAAAGCTCGATACATGGGTCATAAAGAAAGCAAGAGGGAAAGAGGTTAATAAAAAGTCATCTGATCGAGCCTTTATAACTCGAGTGAATAAGCCTGTAAGGGTTTAAAAACCTGGTGCCCTAAAGCCAACTGGTTTGGGAGTCACCGGCCTAAAGCTCGTTACATGGGTTATATAGAAAGCAAATGAGAAGATGATGAAAAAAAAAAAAGAATTTCAGAGAATTAGAGAAAAGTGAGAAAAACAAAATAGAGACAAAAACATGAAGAAAAGCCCTTTTGGACATTTGGTGGAAGAAACTATACCTTTGAGGCAAGGCAAGTAGCCTAGTTTAATCTTGAGTGTCGAAGCAATCAAAACTTAGGAGAGCTTTCACTGGTTGACATGTAAACTTGTGATAGTGAGATTAAGCCAAACTACGAGAGGGTGAGAAATAGAGCTATGTAAACTCCAAATTTAAAACACAACCCCGGGATTATTGAGTGAAAAGAATAAGTTTGGGGGCTGTGTATCTCTCGAGCGAGTAAGGATATATTTGACCACTTGGGGTCGGGACTCAAACTCATCATGAACTTGATATGTTAGCGTGAATCCACACACACACGTCAAGTATGCATTTAACAGGTAAAGGTTGATGTTATTTTACACTGATAAATTTTCATAAAATCAATTATTTAGTCCAATCCTGAGCCAAGGCAAGGTGTTAAGCCACGTTTGTTCAGAATTAAGTCACTATCTTGTTTGAGGACAAACAATAGTTCAAGTTTGGGGGGTTTGATAAGTGTGTTTTTGCACACTTATTTAGATTACAAACATGACTTAAATACAAGCAAAATGATTGAATTGTGACTTAGTCTCATTGAATTCATGCAATGTAGGTGTTACTATGGAAATAGTGGAATTCAGGAGAAGAGAGACGAAAAATGACTAAAATGGAGCAAAGTGATAGTTCAGGGACTAAGGATGCAAATATTCGAAAGTTGAACTAAAAGACAACTCGGGAATGCAAATATGCTAAGTATGAACTCGAAAGCAATACAAGATGATTGGAAGAAGAAGGAATTGCAAAGGGACTAAAATGAATTAAACTGAAAGTTCGGGGACCAAGTTGCAAATAATTCATAGATGAGACGGGAAATGGAATGAAGATTCAAGAGTGTTTGTGGTCAATCGGATGAGGAAAGGAGTCACGAGGTGAAATAGGGTCGAAGTATTATCAAGTATCAACTTTGAGGCGAAAAAGCTATACTCGTGATTTTTAGTATCTACTTGAGATCCATTTTTGACATAGTAAACATCAGAATTTGAGGAAGTCTATTTCTATAAAAAGTGTATATCTTTGAGTTCTCTTCACAATGCACTTTGAATCACTTCAATCAAAGATCAGGAGAGAAAGTTATGATCAAAATACTAAAAGCTGTCCAGCGGAAAGAATTGTATAACTATGCGGTCGCATAGTATAAATTCTATGCGGTCGCATAGAAGCCTCCCGAGAACTTTTTCTCAAATTTTTTTTACTCTATGCGACAGCATAGAAATGTACTATGCGGTCGCATAGGTATAATCTGGGGGCCGTTTTGCAGTTTCCTTATACGATTGAAACTTCTTTGGTAACCTAATTTCCACGCGACTTAAATACGAAAGAACGTCCAGAAGAAGAGGAGAACATAATTGGAGGCACAAAAACACAATTTTGGAGGATTTGGAGAGGAAGAACAAGGCAAAAACAAGGTAATCCACTTCAAGATTCAAGATTTCACTTCAAGAATCAATTTGGTGATGTTCTTCCTTGGTTTTAATTGTTGTTTTTCTTTATTTCCAATTATGTTAGGCTAGATTTTCATGTGCTAGGAGATCGATGTACCATGTGATTTGAGTTTTATATTTCTAGTTTTGCAATTTGACATTAAAACATATTTCTTTTGTTTTGAATGATTTATATGCATTTATTGTTTCCGCAATTAAGGGCCCGTAATTGTGTGAGTTTGGGTGATTTATTCTTGCATTCGAGAGAATTGGAATAGATTTGACATAATATAAATCATCGTAGGGTCCGATAGGGGATAGAAATATACCGCTATGCCCTACGTGAATCTTTAAGTGTTCATAAAACTACATGCATTTTTACATATGCACTTGTCATAGAAATATAGGCCGGTGGTATGTAGAAATAGGTTTGATACATCTCGAGAGAGAGTATTTGATAGACTTAGGAACATTGATTCGTCAACAATTGAATTATGTTGTCATATTGTGAAACTAGAGTTTAAAGTGATAATTGCATGGGAAATTGTGATCCTAGTGTGTTTAATTTCTATTGATTACAACAAACGTGCGTTCTCAACAATTGATTTCATTTTAGAGTTTTAAATTATTGTTTTGCTTATTAATTTCATTACAATCATAAAAGTTGCATAAGTAGGGTTTTCTTTCCAATTTTAGAGTTTTAATTAGGTCCACATTCATTTTGAGTAATTTGGTTTCGGTTAAGGTCGAATAAGTAAAATTGAACTAACCAATCTCTATGGGACGATACTCGGACTCATTGAATCCACTTTATTACTTGTTAACGAACCGTACACTTGCGGTAATTTAAATCGAAAGAAAATATTTCGTGAACATTGACCTCGAAAAATGGCTCTTCCACGTGGCCAACCGAGAGCTACTCCACGTATTCCTCCCTGCGCACAATCAGCGGACAGTCAGACGCACACGGCCAGGCCCAACGGGGATGGTGGCGGTCGTATACGCTCCGACGGTCAAGTCAAGTTTAAGTGATTGGAGCAGTACCCAGGGGTTGTGCAAATCAATGATAATGGGGGAGGAGAAAATATATAAGCTTGCTATGGAGTGTTATGTAGTCAGATTTTCATTACCTTTGCCTCTTGTCAAACTTTGGGTATTTATAGGTGGTATGAGCCGTTGGATGTGGGACGCGTGTATACATCTGACGGTATGAGGCGTTCGCTCATAGGCGTCAATCAGCTGTGTCTGTAGAGTGGGCGGACAGCTTGTCTCTTCTGAGTTGAATTGACATAAAGTTGATAAGTCACATCGTTTAGCCTCATGGAGACGTCAAATTAATTTAAACCTTAGGTACATGGAAGATCTTGGTATAAATCTCTTTCTGAAATTGGCGGCGTCAGGGGACCACTTGGTCTCGGCCTCGGCCTCGACGGCGAGGTACTCTTGGTCAGGTACTACTAGGTTGCAGGTATTGCTGACATCACTTCGAAAACACTTCAAACGGGGTCTTTATTAGGTCAGAACATATGGTGATGAGCGTCCGAGGCATATCAGATCGGTCTCGGATCGGAACGCAACAGTGGTCCCCCAAGTCCAGGTATGAATATTTATATCATGGGTGGACTTGCTTTCCTGACCAGACTACGACTTGTGGGAGCTTGGGGGTTGATCTTTTGTAGTAATCAAGGTTGTGATCCGAGGCAGATGTGCCAGCATTTCGTTACTATGCACAACGTCCAAGGCGGTGACCGTCATGAGACAGCGCGTTAGGTGTGTCGAAGCATCATAGGGTGCGCTGACCCATAGGCCGACACGTTGGGTGGGCTAAGACTTTGTAAAGCATGGGGGGAACGCAGCACCCGAGGCGATGACCCACCGGGGGTGCTGCGTCAGATGCGTCCAAGCTTTGTAAAGTTGAGTGAGGAGCTCATCTGCCACCGGTGCGCTGAGCCACAGGGCCGACGGGTTGGAAAATGGCTAAAACTTTGTAAAGCACTAGAGGGAACGCATCATTCGAAGCGATTGCGTCCAAGCTTTGTAAAGTTGAGCGAGGAACTCATCTACCGCCGGTACGCTGAGCCATAGGGCCGATGCGTTGGGAGGGCTAAAACTTTGTAAAGCATGGGAGGGAACGCATCATCCGAGGCGATGACCCACAGGGGACGTCACGTCAAGTGCGTACAAGCTTTGTAAGGTTGAGCGAGGAGCTTGATCCGAGGCGATTCAAACGTTAAATGATTTGACAACTATTGCGTGTTTCCAAGGTGACAGTTGGGTGCCATGCCTATTCTCTCAAAAGGCCACTGCGGCTACTTATTATTATTGACGGCTAGTTGTAACCGAGGTGACGCATTTTAAGTAAGCGTGAATGTAACAGCGACATCTTGGGCGTAGATCAAATCTGGCGTTTCATTTCAATGGCCTAGATTGAAGATGCGATGAATGGTTTAGATTGATTGCATTTGAATTCGACGGTGGAGATTGGATTTGTGTTTCTATAAAAGGAGGACTCTGAGGCTTTCTCAGGCTTTCTACCTTTGCGAAACAAACATTTTACTTTGCTCTCACGTGAATGGTGATTTCTGGTGATTTCTAAGCAACTCCGACGAGAAAATTGAACTTTCGAAGTCCTTACACCATTTCCGGCTAGGAAAATTTTCAAACTCGTAAGTTTCATACCTTTTAGGGCTTTTAAATTT
Organism: Olea europaea var. sylvestris; assembly: GCF_002742605.1. Taxonomy (NCBI): domain Eukaryota; kingdom Viridiplantae; phylum Streptophyta; class Magnoliopsida; order Lamiales; family Oleaceae; genus Olea; species Olea europaea. The sequence continues at coordinate 79,924 of NW_019252586.1, read as the reverse complement.
TGAAAGAATGGCCTCGGAGGGAAGTTTTGGTTCGAGGAGGGGGTTAGAACTAGTGAGGGTGGATGAGCCCGTTGTGGCGACCTCCTCAGAAATAGCTAGGGCAATAATAAGGGGGAAAATATATAGAAGCGACCGGATAGCCCAGCAGATACGTCTGTGCATTGGGGGCCATCGGACTACCCATCAAAATTAAGAGAGGCTGACCTGGGGAGACTTAAGATAGAGTATAGGATCCCTGATAGCATAGATTAGATCCTCCCCGGGCCGAAAGAGAGAGCCTGCTACCCTAGGCCGGGCTGTGTGGCCATTAGTGGGGCGATCCTTAGGGCTGGACTTAGGCTGCCAGTTCACCCATTTTTTAGGATGGTGTTTAGATCGTATGGGCTAGCCCTGACGTAGCTCAATTCGAACTCCTGGAGCTAAATGGTGGGCTCCTGGATGTTGTGGAAAAAGGAGTCATTAGGGGTGGAGATGCCCCTCTCCATTTTCCAGACCCTCTATATACCTAAGGTTACTGCCGGGGGGGGGGGGAGGGGGATAAGACCCAGGGATGGTATTACATTACTTCATGGGATTTCCACACTCCATTCGTGGTCAATCTGCCGAGCTCCATCAAAGAATGGAAGAGCTCGTTGTGCTGGGCCGTAGGGCGATGGGACACGATGGAGGGGGACCCCCTAGTGCCTTTTATGATCCCGACGAAGTATTCAACAATTAGTGAGTATAGTAGTAGCTTTTCCTTATATTTCTCTTCGTTTCAAATGTGCCTAACAGTTACATTTCCTTTGTAGGTGCTTTTCCTCGGTGCGAGCTGTCATCCGAGGACTTTGACACCATCTGTATCATTTATCAGCTGCCTCAAAAAAAGAGGTCTTACCATAGGCTGATCCGAAAGAACATCCACTTCATCACTCACAATCTGATGGCATCCCAAGGTAACCGGACCGAAGTCTTTATTTTTTATTTCGAACTCTTAAGAATTGTACTAATTCCTTATTCGCTCTATGCAGACAACTTTAATAAGAAGATGTCAGTGCCCCTCGACTTCAAGACCATCCAGAAGATGATTGCAGAGGCACGAGCGTTGCTTCTCCTCGTACAAGAAGGAAATGGAGGATTTGGTGGAAGCTAGTAAGAGGCTTCAGCCTCTGACGGAGAAGGAGGTACTGGAGGACCCGGAGGCTGACCTTCGGAGGAAGGGCAAGAAGAGTGCCGCCCCTCCAAGATGCCCAACTGTGGCAAGGCCACCCCCAACTCTGATGCAGACCACAATTCCCATCGAGGTGGCCATTCCGGAGAAGAGGCCCGCCCCAACTGAGTCTGCCACTGCCCTGGCCACAACACCCCTTGCTGCATTGCCAATTGAACAAGTGACGGGGTAGCAAAAGAGGAAGAGGCCACGTCCCTCTAAGGAGGTTGACTTTCTGGGCACCAATCCCGAAGAGTCCGTAAGGAAAGTGTTGGAGGCTCTTCCTCCAGAGACAGCTGCGGTGGTGGTGGTCCATAGTAAATACTGGACAGAGAGAGCTGTGGATAGACCACACCGCCTCCTACACGGCTGAGGATTTGGTGGCCGTGAACAACGCCTGCGTAACTCGGGCCCTGAGTACAAGCATCCAGCTTGAGGGCTTGGTGAAGGATCTGAACTCTAAGAGGGAGGACCTCGCCAAGCACCTCGAGGAGGAGATGCACTACGAGGATGCAGTGTGAGCGGCCTAGGCCAAGGCCAAGCAGGCTGAGGAGGGGAAGAAGGAGGCTGAGGCCCAGCTAACTACCGCTAAAGTAGAAGTGGAACGGCTGAAAAAGGAGCTGTACGAGGTGGAGTGCCAAGTGGCTACGATGACTCAGCAGCTTGATCACGCCAATGAGCACCACAAGCTCGCCACCGAGGCTCTGGAGGCCTCCAACAAAGAGAAGGTAGAGCTGAGGTAGAAGGCGGAGGCTCAGTCAGAGGAGATTGCCTCTTTGAAGGAGGAGTTGAAGTCTGCAGGGGAGGTGGCAGTCCAGAACTTCATCGACCACTTTGAAGACCTTCCCCTGTATGACGACTTCGCCAATTTTTGGGCCTCATGGAGTGCCTAAAGCTTATTGGGTCGACTAAAGGAGGTACATCCCACTCTGGACATCTCTTCATTGGAGGCAGAGTTCGGGGGGCCAACTGGAGGTCTACCTGATAGGCTTGTCAAGGAGGCTCCGGAGGCCCAGGAGGCGGCCAATGTAGAAGTCCCTCCAGCAGAGTAGGGTTACCTTTTGTAATGGCTTCAACCTCCTTGTACTTTAAATTTATTCAATGAAGTGAAATTTTTTGCTAAGTATTTATGCTTCTACTTTTTTATCTTTTCTATCTGTTCATACTTGTATGAATGACAAGCGTCAGACAAATTGCCTCGCGACAATAACCAGTTAATAACTGTGGACCGGACCACTCAAGTTAATATAAGTTTAATCACTTAAGCGAGTATGAAGCGACTCTTAATGCTAACATGTTAATAATTTGAGATCGGACCACTGAAGTTAATATGAAGCGGGCCACTTAGCATTAATCAGCTAATAGTTGAAGATCGGATCGCTTAAATGAAACTTTTGAAGGACTAAGGAAACTATTCACTATCTGATGTGGCTCGGAACCAAAGATTTATTACTTTAGATAAATTACACCACCCTTTACTAAGGCAATTCCAGCACTTAGGGAATTTTACAACTAAGATCAGATCAGAACAATCGATTCATTATAGCATACTAAGATCGGGTCGGAACAAAGTCTTATCATTGAAAGTACTTCCTCAAGTGTTCGATGTTCCACTGATGAGGCAGCGCCTTTCCTGCCATATCTTCGATTTCGAAGGTACTAGGTTGGGATTCCCTGCGGATGCGGTAAGGGCCTTCCCAGTTTGGGCCAAACACTCCTGACCTAGTTGGTTTAGAAGGTTGGAAAACTCTTCGGAGGACGAGGTCACCCAGGCGAAGAGTTCTATTTCTGACCTTGGAGTTGTAATAGCGGGTCATCTTTCGATGATACTTTGCCAAGATTACTTGGCAGGTATCTCTCCTTTCGTCAAGGAGGTGTAGTTCGCTTATTCGAGACTCGTCATTGCTGATATCATTGAAATGTATCCGTCGATGTGATGGGACCCCGACTTCGATTGGACTCATGGCCTCAGCTCCGTAGGTCATGGAAAATGGGGTTTCACTGGTTGCAGTTCGGCAAGAAGTCCTGATAGCCTAGAGGACGTGGGGCAATTCGTCAACCCAGGGCCCCTTTAAGGTATCAAGTTTCCTTCTTCGGGTGTGTTTGATAGTCTTGTTCACTGCTTCAACTTGCCCATTCGCTTGGGGATGATGAGGTGTCGAGAAGTCCTTCTTTATGTCCAGTTCGTCGCATGAGTCTCGCATCTTCTTGTTGTCGAACTGCCTTCCATTATCAGACACTAAGGAGTTGGGGATGCTGAATCTACAAATGATATTTTTCCAAACGAATTTGGTAGTATTAGCCTCAGTAATTCTGGCAAGGGGTTCAGCCTCGACCCACTTAGTGAAGTAGTCAATGGCGACAATGGCGAAAGTCGCACTTCCTCTCCCTTTTGGGAGTGGACCAATGAAGTCAATGCCCCACTTGACGAATGGCCAGAGGCTAGTAACTACGGTTAGGCTCTGAGCAGGCTGTCTTTGTATGTTCGAGAAGCGCTGGCATTTGTCACATTTCTGGATAAACTGGCAAGCATCCCTCTTCAGGGTCGGCCAGAAGTAACCTTGGCGAAAAACCTTGTGTACCAGAGCCGTTCATTCGGAGTGATTTCCACAGATTCTTTCATGGACTTCCCTGAGTATGTATGCGGCCTCTTTGCCTCTTACGCATCGAAGAAGAGGCGAGGCAAAGCCTCTCTTGTAAAGGGTATCTTCTTGCAGGACAAAGTGTGCAGCCCTTCTTCTTAACTTCCTCGCCTCGCCTCTGGAAGCAGGCAGTGTCTGCTCCTTCCGGTAGGCGATGATGGGCTGCATCTATAATGGGGTGCCTTCTATCCAAAGTATCTCTTCACCTTCGGAGATGGAGGGCTTTGATAAGTGCTCAATAGGGACTACGTTTATCAGCTCTGAGTCCATGCTGCTGGCCAATTTTGAGAGGGCGTCTGCATGTGCATTCTCTAGACAGGGGACTTGAGTCAGTTCAAAATTTTCAAAATGAGGAATTATGTCCAGAGCTAACTTCAAGTACGCAACCATGTTACTTTCTTTGGCTGCGAAGTTTCCATTGACCTGATTTACTATAAGCTGAGAGTCACTGCTCGCCTAGAGCCTCTTGACCCGCATCTCCTTAGCGAGTCTAAGACCTGCCAGAAGGGCCTCGTATTCGACGGCATTGTTTAAGGCTTTGAAGCCGAACCTCACTACACAATTCAGCTTGTGGCCTTCCGGGCTTTCCAATACGATCCCTACCCCTACGCCAATCTCTCTTGAGGACCCATCTACGAACAATTTCCATGTGGGGGGCTCAGTTGGTTCCATTATCGCCTTCATTTCTGGGGCTTTGGCAAACTCAACCATAAAATCAGCAAGGGCCTGGCCCTTGATTGCATGTCGAGGTCGGAACGTTAGATCGAACTTATTGAGCTCGATTGCCCATTTTAGCAGGCGTCCTAATGCATCTATTTTCTGCATCACCTGCTTTAGTGGGAAATTGGTGAGAACTTGTATTGAGTGGGCTTGGAAGTATGGCCTCAGCTTTCTTGAGGCTGCGATAAGGGCGAGCTCCAATTTTCCCATGTTTGGGTAGCGTGTTTCAGCTGGGAAAAGTGCTTTGCTGATGTAGTACACTGGCAGTTGGCGCTCATTTTCTTCCCTGATCAGGACTGCGCTAACCACCACGTCCGAAACCGCTAGATACAGGAGTAGAGATTCATCCGATTGAGGTTTTGGCAAGATGAGCGCCTCTCCAAGGTGCTTTTTTAGAGCCTCGAAGGCTTCTTCACACTCCGAAGTTCATTGGAATTGCTTTCCTTGCTTCAGCACATTGAAGAAAGGTAAGCTTTTATCTGTGGCTCTGGAGATGAAGCGACTAAGTGCGGCTATCCGACTGTTGAGACTTTAGACCTCCTTCGATTTCTGAGATGACCTCATTTCTAGCAAGGCCGTTACTTTCACTGGATTCACCTCAATTCCTCTTTGATTTACAATATACCCCAAGAACTGGCCCGATGCCACTCCAAAGGTGCACTTGAGGGGATTCAATTTCATATTATACTTTCGAAGTATCTGAAAGTTTGGTCGAGGTGACTCACGTGCTCGGCTGCCTGGAGGCTCTTGACCAAACATGCCGTCCACGTAGACCTCTTTGGTTTTGCCAATGAGTTCGATAAACATCATATTGACCAACCTCTAATATGTAGCTTCGGCATTTTTCAGTCCGAAAGGCATGACTTTGTAGCAATACAACCCCTGTCTGTAATGAATGATGTAGCTTCCTCATCAGGTAGGAACATAGGTAACTGGTTATACCCTGAGTATGCATCCATAAAACTCAGTAGTTCATGCCGAGCAGTAGAGTCCACAAGTTGATCTATTCCTGGAAGTGGGAAGCTGTCTATGGGGCACGCCTTATTTAGGTTTGTGAAGTCTACGCATACCCTCCACTTTTCGCTGGGTTTTTTCACTAGAACTGGGTTGGATATCCACCTCGGATAGATGGCCTCTCTTATGAAACCACTGCGGCTAAATTTGTTTACTTCATCTTTTAGTGCCTCGTACCATTCCTGATTGAGAGAACGCCTCTTCTGTCTATGGGGGGCATAGGAGGGACTGATGTTTAGGTGATGGGAATTGATCCTAGGATCTATCCCCACCATATCTTCATGTTTCCATACGAAGACATCCAGGTTCCCTTTCAGGAAGCGTATCATTTTTGCTTTTGCTTCGGGTGACAATGACTTTCCTATACGCAAGACCTGACTAGGGTCTTTCGGGGTCGACGGGGAAAGTCTCCAATTCTTCCATCGGGATCACATTTGGTTCAGAGTCTATTATTCGGGGATCTAACTCATCAAGAAGGTGTCCTTGTTTAGGGACCTCTTCCATGTCGACGTCTCCCTCTTGTTTAGAGGTATGTCCTTGTTTAGGGGTGTTGAGCATTTCCATGTCTGTACTGACTTCAGTGGGTACCTTAGTTAGGGTATTAACTTCAGTGGGTACCTTAGTTCGGGGCTCGGACTTTCGTAGCAAGTTTAAGTAGCAAGCCCTGGAGCCCATCTGATCACCTCGGATCGTAGCAATCCCATGTTCGGTTGGAAATTTCATACACAAGTAGTGGATGGACGTGACAGCCCAAAGATCTCGCAGAGCGGGTCTGTCCAATACTCCATAATAAGCCAATCTGTGATCTGGCAGGGTGATCTGCCCTCGTGAGATGATGCTGTCCCCAGTGAATCCGAATAGTGGGTCGATCATGGGGATCAACCTATGTTCAATTTACATTTTGTCAAAAGTGGAGCCGAACAATATGTTCACGGAACTGCCATTGTCAACGAGCATGCGTTTTAATCGGTTTCTAGCTACTACGGCTCTTACAACCAATGCATCACAATGAGGGTGGTGAACCCCTTTTGAGTCTTCCTGGGAGAGGTGATTGGGGTCATCCTATCTGCTTCTTGCGATTCATTGACAATGTATGTGATCATTGGGGGGGTCCTTTGCTTCCCTTGTGTAATTCCTCTGTGCATTCTTGGTGTTGCCATCGACGTGGGGTCCCCTAATGATAGTATCAATTTCCCTGATGACCCAGCTTCCAGAAAATTGGGCTTGTTTCCCTGTCTTGATTGACCTCGGTCCCTCAACTCTCTTCTCCGAGGAGATTGTTCCCTGTGAGCTCTCCCTCCCCTTCTCGGGGAGGCGAATCTGCGAGGGTATTCGTCCCTGATGGAAGGGTGCATGTTGTTTCGATCAGGGCGTCGATTGGCGTCTCGACACTCACTAGTGTCATGTCCATATAGCTGATGGAACGTACAAAATCTTGCCCCTTCCAAGGGTCTGTTTGACCTTTTCTTATTCTTCTTCTTGTTATCAGCCCTTCCAAATGGTCCCGCTTCGGCAGGGGCATTATCATATGCCAATACCGGTATTGCATTCAATGTGATGGAAGCCAGGGCCTATCTGGATGTGGGGGCTATTGTATGACCCGCTTGGGTCCATTGCTGAGTAACAAGGTGTACTGCGGGTCCTCGACCTACCTGCCTCTGAGGAGGAGGGAGTCCCTACGCGGCATGGTTGCGATAATCAATCATTTCTTCACTAACAATTTCCACCCTCATCATTTCTACCAGCTCGTCATATGTGGATGGATTCTTGCTGTGTACGTCTCTTCAGAACAAAGTGTTCATGTTGAGCCAACCCTTCAGGGCTGAAAAGGCTTCTCTATCAGTGACCTGTTCGTAGTAGGTGATTTTGTCTGTAAACCTGACGAGATAGCTTTTCAGTGTCTCCCCAGGGGCCTGCCTCATATCTTCCAGGCATTGAACTGGCGCCTCTCCTTCCTTGCGTGAGAGGTACTGGTTCAAAAATGCTTTCTTCAAATCTGGCCAACTTCTGATGCTTAGGGGAGGAAGCCTGCTGTACCATACCTCGACGGCCTCGCCTAGCGTTAAATGGAAGGCTCTATATTTTAAAGTAGGCAAGGCTCCCCTAAGGCTTATCTGTGTCATGTACTTGTTGAGGTGCTTCTCTGGAACCCCCTTTCCTTCATACTTGGGGATCTTAGAGGGCATGAAATTCGCTGGCAATGGGAAGGTTCGGATCTCCCTTGAGAAAGGGAGGTTATCATCATCATTGTCAATCTCATAAGATCGACAGGGCCAATCTGACCCTTCATCATCTTGGATGTCCTGGGGAGGTGGAGGTGGAGGTGCTTCTCCTCGACTTCCTCAGTCGACTAGGTTCCTCCTGTCTCTCCTATTTCTAGGAAAAGGGGAAGCATGTTCTTGTTCGTGATCTGGACGAACTGATCCTCTTGCTGGGCGAACCCTATTGCTAGGACCCTCCCCGATCCGGTCGAAGATGCTTACCGACCTTTGGTCCTCATGTTCTTGAGGAAAATTGTCCCCTAAGCGTGGTTCTGATGGCTGACTCCGTTGAACATAAGATGTTGCTTCGATGTTCATCTCCCTTTCGATGGGATGTTCTGTGTGCCGGCTCATGTGGCCTCAGGAGTGAGATACAGGGGCTTCCCGCACCGGATAAGACCCTTAGGGCATTTGATAGCCCTGATGACCCTGGGCTTGCATGAGGAGCTCATGCATTGCCATATTCTGAGCTGCTATGTCTCTCATACCTGCAGCTATCTGAGCCATTCCTTCAGTGAGTATGGCTGTTCTTCCACCCCGACGACATCGATGATGTAGTCTCTGATGAGTAACATTGTTATGGAGTACCTCTTCTTCAAAGGCCTCTCTCATGGGGTCGTCGTCTTCATGACTATAGCTCATCCTATCTCTTTTTCAAGGGTAGTGAGAACTCGGATTGTAACTCGACTTTATTCTTTTCCAAGAAGTTCCCTTTTCGGGGTTAGTCGCTAGTTTTCTGGTAACTTCTCCGATGGAGAATGCAAAACTTCTAATGGGAGGTGTCTCCCACAGACGGTGCCAATTTGTTGACCTTGAAAAATGGCTCTTCCATGTGACCAACCAAGAGCTACTCCATGTATTCCTCTCTGCGCACAATCAGCGAATAGTCAGACACACATGGTCAGGACCAACGGGGGTGGTGGTGACCGTATACGCTCCGACGGTCAAGTTAGGTTTAAGTGGTCGGAACAGTACCCAGGGACTGTGCAAATCAATGATAATGGGGTAGGAGAAAATATATAAGCTTGCTATGAAGTGCTATGTAGTCAGATTTTCATTACCTTTGCCTCTTTTCAAACCTTGGGTATTTATAGGTGGTATGAGCTGTTGAATGTGGGACGCGTGTATACATCTGACGGTATGAGACATTCGCTCATAAGCGTCAATCAGCCGTGTTTGTAGAGTGGGTGGACAGCTTGTCTCTTCTGAGTTGAATTGACATAAAGTTGATAATTCATATCATCTAGCCTCATGGAGATGTCAAATCAATTTAAACCTTAGGAACAGGGAAGATCTTGGTATAAATCTCTTTCTGAAATTGGCAGCGGATCCTCTAACCAGGGTCCACTTGGTCTTGGCCTCGGGGGCGAGGTACTCTTGGTCAGGTACTACTAGGTTGCAGGTATTGCTGACATCACTTCGAAAACACTTCGGACGGGGTCTTTATTAGGTCGGAACATATGGTGATGACCATCTGAGGCGTATCAGATCGGTCTTAGATCGGAGCATAACATCCATTAAAGAATTAAAAAAACCTGATTTTAGTTGAGGTAACAGTGGTAAATGTGTGAAGGTGACAAGGTCCCTTACATGACAGTTCCAATCATCTACTTTGGAGCTCTCGAGCGTCCCATCCTTAGATGTCTGTGTCTTATTACTTTATTGATTATGACTTTGTATATATTGCATGTTCGATCGATTAATTCGAATCGACACAGATGGAATTGGGTGTTATAGGGGACATCTACCTTTGTCCTCTATCTTCTCGAGAATTTAATTTTTTGATCGTAGCTCGACCATTCTTTGAGGAGTTAAGACTAATGGCTCGAAGAGGTAAAACTCAAGAAAATTTCTTACTGTTTGTAGAGGATAATTCATACTGAACCTGCATGTTTTTCTTCTGGTTCCAGAAACTTTGAGAAGAGGAAGTGCCCAACCTCTGACATTACTGCAACTCCACAGCTGAGAATAAGTGGTTTAAGCCAACATATGCTGCTACCAAGTAGATGAGGGTCAAAATAGAAAAGGTAAACAAGGAAACGGTTTATCGTGAAGATGAGAGATGACCCCCCAAAGGAAAAAAGGAAAAATAATGTGGATATGGTTCCCAAGAGGAAATCTGCATTCTCTTCTATTGGGGACGTACGGGGGTCTATAACAACCTGTTGCCTCAGTTAGAAATCTACATAGGGAAAAATTAACGGTGGTCTCTATTGCTGCTACAAGGGAGGGCAGAAGAGGCCATCGACCATGGAGCCTCCAAGGTAAGAGCCTTCGAAAAATGGAGGGACATCATGCGACATCTCAAATGTTTTTTATGTGGCATCTCCCCGAATCAAGCTCTCCCTATCCAAGAAAAGCAATGAAAACACTATTCATGCTACCTCTAGAAGTCCAAATAGCTACTACCTCATTCCATAGGTACTAGATAAATAGGTGGAAGACTTTCGTAGAGTCCAATGAATCAGCTCATGAGTTACTACGATAGTGAGCTAGACAGGGAGGGGCGTTTGGAATCACCACAGAGGCTAAAGTCCTCTTTAAAAAGCTTCAGAAGAAAAATAATGGATTGAGTGAACTCAACCTGATGCTGAGGCTGTTAAGAAGCAGCAGGCTGAAGAGGCTGTGAATCTTGCTTCAACTTATCTCAGACTAAAGTGGCTTCTCTTACTAAGTGAGTGGAGACATCTGATGCTCATCAGAAAATAGTTACTAAGGCTTTGGAGGGGTCGACTAAAGAAAATGCTGTTTTGAAGTAGCAGGTGGAGGAGCTTAACTCCAGAGTTACAAAGCTCATTAAAGAGGTGAAATATGGGGAAAGCCCAATCTGGTGTCAAAGATGCAATGAAGTAGTATTTAACCACTTTTTACTTAACTGAGGAGTACCAAAGCTTTGCCAGATACTGGAGAAGGTTTGTTTACACTGAGGTGGCGGAATGGATTGATGTAAACTCAACTTTCAACACATCGGAGTAAATGTTGGAATTCTAAGAAGGAGAGCCTTAGACTCTAGTAGAGGACAGCCACGTGATAGAACTTGAAGATGATGAGGTTGGAGGTGACAATGTAACGTTTGAGACAATTGGCCCCATGCAATTGTTTCCTTAGCTAATGCTCATCTACCTCCCCTATCTTCTTAGCCATTAGGCCTTTTATTTTTATATTTTCAATGTAATTGGCTTTATCCCCATGTACTTTTGAATTTTTTAATGAATGGAGTTTTTTTCCTTACATCTGCATTACCATTTCGCTGGTCTTTACTTATAATATCACCTTTCAATGTGTTATTGCTCTCCACGTACTTCGACCTTCACTCAGACTTCTTTCAATTAATATTCACATGAATGTTATGACTTAGCTTATTTCTTGACTTTAACCTTTCCCAACTCAGGTTCGATGATTCACTTATACAGAGGCTTTTCCTATGGCTTTTTGTTAATGGAAGGTATATACCATCCACTTTGATGACTAGAGAGGTGGTCCACTTTGGGATCCGGCTCTTCACTGAACCATTCACGCTTTTCTTTATGGTGGATGGGTTATCCAAGCAGATGCTTCTCCCATGACTTAGGTCAATGGAGGACATGTGCTATCCATTTCTGTGTATTGGGAGGTAGTCACCTTTTGAGATCTAGCTCTTCACCAAAGCGCCTACACTTCCTTGCTTGGTGAATGGTTCATCCATGCAAAGGATTCTCCCATAGCTTCGTCCATGGAAAGTATTTTTCTTTAGAAAGAATTATATATAAGGCTATTTTCATCGGATTTAACAAATTGTACATCAGTTAAAAGCTTTTACATACATTTCTATTGATAGTACCTCCTTAGGCATTCCACATTCAAAGGATGAGGTTGTGCTTTTCCATCCAAATTTTTTATTTTATAAGTTTCAGGCCGAAGGCCCTCTTTGATATGGTAGGTACCCTTCCAACTGGGGCAAAGATCCCTTACTCCTAGTTCCTTAGAAAAAAGGAATTCCCTTCAAATGACAAGGTCGATTACACAAAATGACTTTTTATTGGCTTAGAATTGTAGTACCAAGTCATTTTTAATTACTGAATAGCCAATTTTACTTGGGATTCATTCTTCCTTTTTTTGAGAAAGTCGAGCTAACATCTTCTCAACTCATCATTGGATATTTCATTGAACTATAGACGACAAAGAGAGGGTAAATCTATTTTGATTGGACTCATAAAGTCAATTCCATAAGTTCTAGAGAAAGGAGTTTTTCTCATTGCAATCCTGCTAGTAGTTCGAATAACCCATAAGACTTAAGGTAGCTCATTAAACCATGCCTTTTTAAAGGCACTCAACCTCCTTTTAAGAATGTTCTTGATGATTTTGTTGGTAGCTTCCACCTTCCCATTGGCTAGAGAATGGTAGGGGTAGAGAAGTACTTCTTGATTCCGAGTTCTTGCATACGTCCCTAATCTTGTTGTTATCAAATTGTCGGCCATTGTTAGATACCATTGAGTAGGGAATGATAAGTGGAAAATAATATTTTTCCATAAGAATTTGAAATTGTTTGCCTCAGTTACTTTAACTAGGGGCTCTGCTTCCACCCAGTTAGTGAAACAATCAATAGCAATGATGATGAAGCTAGCCATGAATTTTCATTTAAGTAGGGGTCCTATGAGGTCAATTTCCCACTTGCAAATGGCCAAGGGCTGGAGACAAAACTTAGCTCCTAGGTATTGTCTAGAGAAGCACTGGCACTTGTCATATCTTTTCCTCAATTGCTGCACATACTTTTTCAAGGTAGGCTAGTAGTATCCTTGTCTCAATACCTTTTATGCCAGAGCACATCCTCTTGAATGGTTGATAAAACCCACTCTTAAATTTCTTAAAAAATGTAGTTGGCCTACTCACCTCCTATGGATTGGAGAAACAATAAGGAGAAATCTCTTTTATACAATACTTCATCTTGAAAGATGAAATGCGTTGCTATCCTTTTGAGCTTATGCGCTTCCTCTTTGATAGTGGGTATGGCCTGATCTTTGTGCTAAATATCATCCCTTCAGAATTTATCATGTTTGCTAATAAGCGTATTTTTGCACACTTATTTAATACCTTATTGAGCTTAAATATTGATTACAGGAACAAATTTCTATATACAGTTATGTAGTTATTACTTTTGTAGCTAAAAAATCACCAAGGAAATAGAAAAAAGGTAAAAGGAAGAGAAAATAGACCAAAAGTGTACATAATTGTGAAGTTGAGGACCAAAATACATAAGTAAAAAAGTTCAAGGACCTGGAGTTACAATTTTTGAGGGTGTCATTGATATTATGGTCAAAATTGTAAGGATCAAATTGTACAAAATTATAGTTGATAAACCAAGTGTACAATTATTAGAGGACTTGAGTTGCAAATTGTTGAAAAATGGGATAAGCCTTGGCACCACTGCAGCAGGGCCTAGGCTCCAAGTCGTTGTCCCTTTTATAGGCTTTCCATCTCGAATGGGGCCTTTTTAAATGTTTTCCCAAATTTTTTAAGCTTGTTTCCCAATTTTGGAAACCTTTTTTTAAGGTTTTATAAGACCCGTTTCATCTACTTGAGCCCCCATTCTCATTCTCCATCTTCTCTCCTTTTCTTTTCATTTTCTTTTCTTTCTTTTTCCTTTAATTTTATTTTCATCACTTTCTCTTTCATTTCTTGGTAATTTGGAAGATAGAATAGAGTAAACATAGAGGATAAATTCAAAGGAAAGGTGGAGAAAACTTGGGGAACTCAAGATCAACCATACATTGCTTCACAAATCCAACAAAAGGGGTTTTTCTTAAATCTCGTAGCTTCTCCATTATTTTCCATCATTTGTTATGTATTGGATAAATATTCCCCTTTGTTTTCATAAATTTAACATGGGCTAAGTTTTATTGTTGGGATTTATGGTTAAAACTTAATCTAGCTTAGATTAATTTCGATATTTGTTTTTATATTTGAAATGATTATTTTTCATGTGCGTTTTTTTTTATAGTATTTCATGCTATTCATTTATTTGGCTAATAAATGTTTGTGTTAAATGATTTGTACTTCATTCGAGAGAGAATTGCTCCATTAGACCAATTAGTAAATATCCTAAGTTCTTGTAAGGGATAGAGATATACCACTAATCCTAGGTAACCCTTTGAACTATTTTCCCAAATATCTAATGTAGTTATTTAGTTTTAATTGATATAAAGATATAGTATGTTACACCAATTAATTTGGATAATCACTTGTGAGAGGTAATTAACTAAAATTGGAAAATCGGGTCTGATATTGTAAATAAGTAACTTGTTAATTGACTTGTAGAGAAATTAATTAGGTGACCATTGAGCAAAACCATGAATCTTAACCATGTTTTCCTTCAAAATTTCCAAATGTTTATGTTTTCTTAGTTTTGTAGAGTTTTAGTTTATTTTTCCTTATTTTCAAATCATAAGTTCAATCGATTGTGTTTCTTTTTATTGCTAGAATTAAATTAATTAAAGTTTATAATCGAAAGTAAACTCCTAGAGGGATCAACAACTCAGACTCAAAAAGTCCACTTTATTACTTGAATGCTACACGTGCTATTGCGGTGTACATTTTCAACGAACAAGATTTTTGTGTCACTGTCTGGAACTATTTTTATTTTGATTACCATTTTAGTTAATTATAATTTTAACAATTTTTTTATTTAATTTTGTTTATATTTATTTTTATATCTTTTGGCTAGCCCCTAATGTTTTAATCTATATTATGTTTATATTCTCTCACTGTATTTTTTGAATATGAGTATGATTCTTGCTTGGTAAAGTAATGAAACTTTTGCAATGGATAATCTCTACGTGAATTATGAAAATATGTTTGGAGGATATCCAAGTTGTGAAAATTGTGCGATACATTGTACTTGGCCATGCTTCATAAATTTGTTTACATACGCCAAAACTTATTAGGTTAAGAAAGTACTTAGTGGTAAAAATAAGCAATTGACAAAAATGATGAAGATTATATCCTAGTAGGAGATTTTGTACCTTACAATTGGGATGAGGACATGGAGATGGTCCTTCCCTATTGAACTAGAAGGTACTTGCAAAGTACTACAAAAAACTTGCCTTGTTGGATGAAAGTGATATGCTTATAGGAGATTATATGTACTGGGAAGAAATTCAACAATGGTAGTATAATCCACTTGAAGTAGTCAATGAGACCGACTTCTCACTGTCCATGGATTTAAATTGTGGATCGACCATTTAGTTCGAACAAAGACCAACGATTGTAGAAGAGCTTAAAGTGAAGGAGAATTTAACCACAAAGGAATAGATCAAAGATACAGAAATCAATGAAGACAAAATCAACATACATTCACCTGACTTCATTGATTGCATAGAAATTGATTTTGTGATTAAGTTCAATGAGGAGGTGGAAATCTACATTGCTGAGTTAGAATTAGATAGAATGGAAAAGTCCTACTACATTGGAAAGGGCAATGTCGAGGTTTAGAGAAATAATGAAAAGTTGATCAAAGTCAAACGAAGAAAAATGGGCAATATATTGAAAGCTTTCTTTAGATACCCATGATTCAATTGTTAAAGTCGAGCTAAAGACTAATATACACACACCCACACACACACACACACATATTGGGAGTCAATTTTCTAACTTTCGATCTTCTCATTTACTTTTATGCATTTTCTTATTTTAATTTGATTAGCTATAGCTTTTTGTAGGATACATTTGAAATCCCATTTATTCATGGTACTAAGCTAAGTTTGGAGATAAATTGGTGTACAAGAAGGTCACATCCCCAATTTCATCAAACACATCACAAATTCAATTCAAAAACTGGTACATCTTCACAAATATACAATCGAGGAATTTTTGTTATCTCACTTTCCCTTTTATCTTGTTCTTTACACATTGATAACAATGTGAAATTTATGTTTAAAAGTGATTGTGCTTATTTTGTTGACATATCAGATAGCCTTGCCGACTAAGGATTGTTTGATGTTTAAAATTGTTTATTCACGAACTATGACCAAATATGCTATTTGTGCTTAAAATTTTCTAAATTTCTTATCCATTGTAAGATCTTGAGTTAATTTGAGCACAATAGTCATGATTAATTGTTATTTAGATGTGAAAATTTTTTTATTGATGGAGAGATTTTTGAATAGGTAGAACTAGGTTGTAAGTTGTGTTTAAATTTATATCAAATAAAAATTCACTTCTCTTTCATTTAACAATGTTGTAAACCCAGTTTGGTGGTTGTCGAGCCAGTGAAGGATATTATCTAGAAGTGTGTTGATTCCATGCATGTTGGAAAAAATAAAAAAAAAAATTGTGTGGAGTGCCTTTTGTTAAATATAAGCTAGGTAATGACTATATGTTAGAAGATTTAAACCCCATGTAGTTTTGTTGTGCTTAAAAAAGAACATCGTACTAGTTGATTTCTTGCCCACTCTGTAGTCTTTTTTACTTAAGTTATTTAGTTCGTAGAGGTATCTCAAAACCCAATACACATTGGTGCAAAAAATCGTGGAGTTATCAACCTAAAGCGCACTATATGGGTCAAGAAGAAAACTTAAGGGTGTGAGATCAGTCTGATCTTCAATTCAAAATAAAAAATAAAATTGATAGTGTGCAATTTGTTTAATATTTTGATATTAGATTACTAGTGGGTTGAATTATTTAGTAAAGGCTTAAATGTTGAAGCACTCGTTAGTAAAGAATCATCACATGACTAGATGTTAAAATTACTCGTTAGGCCTAACCGAGCAAGAGCTGGAAAAAAAGTCAGTGATTTGAAGACATATACACGGATCGAACATTGGATAAGCTTAAGTTATTTTTATTAGCATTATTTGAAGCATATTTGTAAATTGTTTATACAATTTTGCACTCAAAGATAAGTTGGAAGTTATGTAATGTTCTAATCATTATCACATTTTGCTTGACTGTGTTGTAGATAATCTTGTTTGGGACGAGTAAGAGCATAAGTTTTGGGGTGTTGATAAGTGTGTTTTTGCATGCTTATATAATAGTAAATAAGCTTAAATACTGATTAAAGGAGCTAATATCTGCTCACAATTATATAATTATAGCTTTTATAGGTAAAAATCAACCAAGGAAATATATAATAATGCACAAAGAAGTGAAAATAGACCAAAAGTGTACAAAATTTTGAAGTTGAAGACCGAAGTGCATAAGTGTAAAAGTTCAAGGACATGGGGTTGTAATATTTTGAAGGCATGGTTGCTATGAAAGTCGAAATCTGAAAATCAAATTGTACAAAATCAGAGTTAAAGAACATAGCGTTAAAATATTGGTGGACCTGAGCTAGAAATTGCTAAAAAGGGGGTAATGCTTAGGCACCATTGTAGCAGCATCTAGACACCAACTCGCTATCCCTTTTATCGATTTTGGGCTCCGACGCACTCAGATGCCCCGTTTCTGATGAAGCTTTTTTCATGCTTTTCCAAATTTCCAGGGCCTCTGCGCTATTTTGACAACCTTCTTTTATGGTTTTAAAAGACTCATTTCATCCACTTGAGCCCCCTTTCTCATTTTCCATGTTCTTCATTCCATCTTCTTTTCTTTTTCTTTTCGTTTTCTTTTCTTTCTTTTTCCTTTCTTCATTTTTTCTTTCATTTTATTGATAATTTGGAGGAAAGATTAGAGCAATCAAAGGAGATAAATTAAAAGAAAAGGTGGCGAAAACTTGGGGAACTAAAGATAGACCATCTACTGCTTCACAAATCTAATGAAAGGGGTTTTTGTTAAATCCTGTTTCTCCATTATTTTCCATCTTTTGCGATGTATTGGATAAATGTTCTATTTCATTATCATATACTTAGCGTGGTTGTGATTTATGATTGAAACTTAATCTAGCTTATTTAATTTCAATATTTTCTTTTTAATATTAAAATGCTTATGTCCATGTATATTTACTATAGTACTTAATTTGTGCTATTCATTTATTTAGCAAATAAATGTTTGTGTTAAGTGATTTGTACATCATTTTAGAGAAAATTGTGTTTCTTAGATTAATTAGTAAATGCCCCAGGTTCTGTAGAGGATAGAGATATACTCTAATCCTAGATGAACCTTTGAGATATTTTCAGAAGGGTTTAATGCAGTTGTTTGGTTTTAATTGATGTAGAAATATAGTAAATTAAATCAATCAATTAGGGATATTTTGACTCCAGAGAGATAATTAACTAAAATTGAAAAATCAGGTCTAACATTTTAAATACGTAATTTGTTAATTGACATGTAGAGAAATTAATTAGGCATAAATTAAATGAAACCATGAATTTCACCCACGGTTTCCTCTGAAATTTCCAAATGTTTATGTCTTCTTAGTTTATAAAGTTTTAGTTCTTCAAATCATAATTTTAATAAAGCGTGTTTCTTTTTATTGTTATAATTAAAGTTGTGTAATTGAAAGTAAACTCCTTGAGGGTTCAACAAATTGGATTTAAAAGTTTATTTTATTACTTGAATATGACCGCAAACTTACGACGTATATTTTTAACGAACATTGACCTTTTCAAACTCGTAAATTTTGTTTTAAACATTAAAGAGTAAACAGTTGACCGTATCACAATGGTAACTATATTTTGCACCCATAGCATTCTGTCAAATCTATGAATAATTGTGACATGATTGTACACTAAAGTTGATATTCCTCGTTAACAATGCACAGTAAATATTTGTATATTTAAAAATTAAGAAATAAAATATGCCTCTCAACAAGGAAAATAACCTATGATTTGGGATAGATAAAAAAATAAAATAAGTTTTTATCTTTATGAGATAGGGGAATACTTTTTCTATTTTTATTTTTTTTAACAAATTGAGTACTAGTGTGTTCACACTTCGGAAATTACAATATGCAAATTGTAATTTTAATTAGAAAACATAGAACATGTCAAATGTATAAACTGTTATTTATGCAGTATATATTTCGTAAATCATTTCGTGTTTATTTTTGACGAAAACTTGCATTTACTTGTTAATACTTAAGAAATAATGGTATGCATTATAGACCTGTGAAAGTAAGACATGTAGTGTAATTACATTCCATATCCACATGAGTCGGGTAGCTTTATAATTTTGCAACAAAGGAGTTTTATACATGCGTTATAAAATTTTATAATTTTCAATCAGAGCTAGTCCTGTGTTTGATGGGCCCTAAGGCGGACGATGAAAATTAGGCCCCCCAGCGACAAAATTCAAAGGTGTATTATGCGACTTATTGTTAACTTAAAAAATTAACATTAAAACAACAACGAAATATATCATAGAAACGATTTATATTATAAATCATCAAACCAAAAATTCAAACAATTAGTTAAATACTATTCGTCTTGCTATTTTAGAGGCAAAAACATCAATCAAATCTGAATAACTTGGCTGATCAACCATTTCTTTTTCTATTGATAACATAGCCAACCCGTTTAATCTTTTTTGTGACATAGTTGATCAGAGATAGGTCTTAATCGACTCCAATTTCGAGAAACTTCTTTCCGCAGATGCAGTTGTAACCGGTACGGTTAACAAAATTTCGTAAGCAATATAAGCATTTGGGAAACAAATATCCAATGTCTTCAAATAGTGTAGCACTTCAATTGCTCTTGTTGCTTCATTTGGTAAATAAATCTTCAAGACTTGTAACTCCGAACATAAATCATCTCCACTGATATCCGAAAGCCTATTATGTTCAAGATATTTCTCAAGATTCATACAAGAGTTCAACAAACTTGATAAAGTTGCACTCCTTAACCTCTTCAAATTAAACAAAAATCCAAATATACCATCATATTGTTTGAATTGCTCAAATCGAGTCCTCAGAAAAGATAGAGTTTGATCAATTATAAAAACAAAGTACTCAACTCTAAATAATTCTTCTGCTGATTGCTTTACCTCATTACTACAGTTTTCATCAAATTGCTTTTTTCTTCAAATTATGCTTTTTTCTGTAAATACAGCTTCAATTCCCATTTTGTTTGCCTTTTTTGTCGCTTCATCCATGGCAATGGCAAATCCAAATTCTCTATAATCTTCAAGAAATGAAACAAGTCCTTACAATAGGTCGATAGCATGATCAATATCCATGGATTCAGTTTGAAGAAATTTACTCACAATATTGACTACATGCAACAACCTGTACCAGATTACCATGCCAAGCAAGAACTCAAAATTCTGGAGTTCATGTGTTGCCAACGACTCGATTTCACTCTTTACTTTAGGATCTTCGTTAGTTTCTACCAAATCAAGTAATGCTTCTCTTATCTATGCAGTTTTCTCCATTATAGGCTTCACACTCTCAACATGACTTTCCCAACGTGTTTGTGACAACGGCTTCACTGTCAACCCTTTTACATTATCTTTAAAAATTTGTCATTGCTTGGTAGAAGATGAAAACAAAGTGTAGATGCGTTGTATCACTCCAAAGAAGGATACAATTTTGGAACAATAATTCACCATGTCACATAACGCTAGATTTAGACTATGAGCACCACATGGAGTATGGAAAGCTCGGGGATTCATTTCGTGTACTCTTCTTTGCACACCTTTGTGCTTTCCACTCATGTTAGATCCATTATCATACCCTTGCCCTCTAATGTCATCAATATCCAGATCGAGTTTGATCAAAGCCTTTTGAAGCTCGGTTGTAAGTCCAAGTCCCGTTGTATCATCTACCTTCAAAAATTCAAGCTAATGTTCTTCAACTGTAGGTAAGTTTGTCGAATCATCTACAAATCGTACTATTAATGACATCTACTCCTCCTGACTTGAATCTGGGGTACAATCAAGTATAACTGCAAAATATTTTGCATGTTTAACTTTCTTGACAATTGCACTTCTCACCTCATTAGCTAACAACTGTATGAACTCATTTTGAATTTTTTTGCCAAGATACGTGTATTGAATCTCTTTTGCATTAGCCCGACGAAGGTGCTCTTTCATTATTGGATCAAATTCACTAACCATTTCCACCATTTGTAAAAACAGACCATTGTTATCAACATTTAGCCTCTCATCATCTCCTCGAAATGACAAGGTGTTTTTGACGAGTCTTTTTACAATAGTGATTATTCTTGTTAATACATGCCTCCAATGTTCTCTTTCTGCATCGATCAACAATCCAATGCTTTTATCAATTGTAGTTTTTGTTCGAAGCCTATTTTCCAATTCAATCCAACTAGTCATGCAACATAAATGCTCTTCATTTCCTTCATGACTTTTAATAGACCGATGCAAATTATGCCAATCTTTGAATCCATCGTTACCAAGTTGGCCAACTTTGGTAACATTTTGGGTGTTTTAAACAACTTGCAACAAAAGCAAAAGATCCTATTCATAGATATTGAATATACTACCCATCTTCTATCAATTATTTGCCCATTTCGTAGCAATCACTTATATTGTGAAGAATCAAAATGCCTATTTGTACAATCTTTTGGAAATGAGATGTCATCAACTCTTTTTGGATCCCTTTCAACTAAGTAATCCCTTGTTATCTGATCAATGATTTTCCAATTCCCGGGATCATCCAAATTTAGAGAAAAGCAACCCTCTTCTTCCTTGTCATCTACTTCATTAACACATGCATGTTTCATCACCTCTTCTTTCTTATCATCTACTATATTAACATAGGCAGGTTGACTCACTTTTTCATCTTTATCATATTCTTCATTAACACATGCAGGTTGAATCTCTATTTCATCCTCATTCAACGTATTCACATTCTTGCTTTTAAAGTACTTGCTAATATCCCCTGTTTGACTTTGAATTAACGAAATTTCATTTCGTTTCCTTTTTCTCTTTTGAGCACCAGACTCATATTTAGGAGGCATGGTGTATGAGTCTATATCTGATGCCCAATGATTAACATAAAAAATAATTACAAAATATCTCAAATCATCACACAGTTAGAGTTTTCAATATAGTTATTATGTGCACCTGTGCAATTGTTGATCCTCTAATAATCAATCATATAAGCCGACCAGGCCATATTTATATAAGCCAACAAGGCTTCAAACATTTTTAATTTCTTCGATGACAAGTTAAGGCAAGCCATTGCTTACCTGACAAGTAGAATTTCGATGAAACTGTGGAGTTACACCTTCAAGAATTCCACTGTCACAAGACTCACAACTCCCAACCCTAAAACAAAAATTTCACATCAAACGCTATTACAAATATTAACATGATCATCAAATTACACGCTAATACAAATATGAACATGATAGGAATATTGATTTCCATATTCAAATAAATATTATCAATCATCTCATAATTAAAGTTGTCGTTCAATGGTTAATTGATTATTGACTCTTTTGCTTACACGTATATATGTATGAAATCGATGTAAGCTTTTGGTTTCGTCGGGTTTCCACATTGTTGTTCGTCTTTTCATTAAATTTAATGAAATAATTTTTTATTACATCACTTTAGATCACTTACAATTACTTGTTACCAGATTATCTTCAAAAAATCTGCCAACAAAAGAGACCTGACAGTCCATCTTTACACTTCTTCTATCCTCAAAGTTTAATTCTTAATATCATTATCCTTAACTTTTTATGAATTAGTAGCTACTGTTTCAAATGAGTGTTCCATCCAAATTTTCCATTAAGTTGTTGTAAAGACACAAAATTGCTCTTCCACTCAAATAAGTAATAAATAAATATATTCATAATGAATCACCTAATTGTATAATTATAAAAATAGTGAACTGTTTACATTAATTTTTTACTAATAGCTTATTAATCTCCATTTTTTACACATCTTCATCGATTAGTTACAGGACCGGCTCTGCATTGAACTTTTCTGAAGTATATCCATAACTAAAGATGCTATACATCATGTGCACAATCTTGAACTTTGTCATCAAATTACCAATAGAAATCTATAGAGCCCAACACAAGTCTCGCTTGTAGCCCACAACAGAGACATCTAAATTAACCTGCGTAAAGAATTATTATAACTGAAGTTTAAAGGTTCAATTACAACATGATTTGGGTAATCAGAGTTTGGTAGAATATCCTTACAAGTTGCTCAAGTGTTTCATCCAATAACTGTATATAGTGGTATCATATCTGCAGATGTCAAGATCTCGTGCTCAAAAGTCAAAACTTCGGTCAATAGGATTATAGGAAAACTGATTGTAGAGAAACCCAATGAAGACCTACTAAAATTCAACATCTATTTTATTTTAAAAAATAGAAGTAATTTAGTTTCCATTTGTTTTGATGTCATTAGATTTATTAGAAGCTTAAACATTTTACATACTTCTAGTACTGACTTCGATCTCTCTTCCAAGAGTTGGAATTGATCAAATATTAGTTCACTTCGATAAGTAACAATACTACATCAAAATAAATTTATACTTCTACGACATGCCACATTGAATCGAGTCAACAGTAGCTTTCTAGTTTGTCAATGCTTAGATATATGTCAAATAAATTCTTCTAGTTGCACAACCATCTTCTCTATTTTTAGAATCCCCTATATACTACATTAAGTGACGGCAAGGCTGACCTAGTACTGCAGGTGACTCATCTATGCTACATGACCTAAATTATGCAAGAATGTTAACCAATCAACTTCAGTTAACATAGTGTTCTATGTCGGTAAGCTTAACTTGTAGTTCATTCCAAATAAGCAGTTCACTGAGGGCAATATGGAAAAATAGGAAAGGTAATACTGATACAATCACCTGCCAAAGAGAAGAGAGCAACCGGCTTCATGAAACCAATCAATAAATTCGAAGGATTTGGGGAGTTTTGGAGTGAAGCTTCAACAGAAATCGACTTGGGGATTTTTTTGATTTCAGGGATTTGGGGGTTTTAATTCAATTGGGAAAAGATAAAATCCTACATGAAAGATCAATAATCACCTGGTCGCTGCCCTGCTGGTCCAGTTGGAGTTGAAGTCTTGGAAGTCGGAGGCGACGTCGTACTGGTCGTCTGGTCGTAGGCGGAGCAGTGACTCGCATCGCAGGAGGGAAAGGGATGAAAAAAATGTTTTCCTTTCGACTTTCACTTCATTATTTAAAAAAAAAAAATTGGCCAAAATGAGGCCCCCATCCTGTTTTGGGCCTGAGGCGGAGGCCTCATGGGCCTCGCCATAGGACCGGCCCTGTTTTCAATATATATCCACAAGATGGATCATTAACCTTTGTCATTAGATAGAAAATGCGGTGGGAGATATAATTAGGTGCTTTCCCTAATTTAGGACCATTTGAATCTGATCTATCATGACTTCAGCAAATCACAGCTTTTCAGATGTTAAGTCTCTGACAAAAATCCACATGACAAGAACGAATTCAAACTCCAACACAGAAAATCCACAATTAACTACTGGATACTAAGATAATTAGGTTTAGGATTAGTTCAGTTCTTGCCTTTTGTGTATGATTCATAAAGTTGCCATTCATGATGACAAATGTCATGATGTTATTAGTTTAATTTGATCAAAATATGATGATGTGAAACCGCATAGTAACGGAAATTATGAAACCCACAAAAGATTGTACGATCCAAGAAAGCAAAATTTAATCTCGGTTTGTGGACTTGAACTAAAAACAATGAACCAAGCAACCCCACAATACAAAGCATTCTTGATTACAAAATTCGAAATTCGCACCTGATGTTGAATGTCACAAGATTTTCACTTTGATTAGTTCAAATTGTTCTAAGAAAAACAACGGAATGAAAGAAAGAAAATTGCCTCTCTTTTATTTCTGTCAAAATAATGTATTGAAATTGTACAATGAAAGGAATAATAATATATTCATACTAGCCCTAAATTCTAGTGAAAAATGGAAAATATCAATAGAAGATTACAAAATTTTTACCAAAACTAGAATTCTATCAAGATAAGGAAATTCACGAAAAAGGAAAATTTTTGTCCTGAAACATAACCATGTGACCGCATAGTTCATTGGCTTGCAGTTGCACAAGCCACTCTAGCAGCCTTCCTTTAGTTTCAGACTACCACCATGCGACTACATGGTGGATTGCACTGTGCGATCGCACATTTCATTCCTCTGGTTGCATCTTTGTCCACGCGTATCGGGTTGATCCAACTATTTTCTGCCTTCGACCCCAACATGGAACTTGCCTCATTTCTCGTCACGATCATCATTTCATCAATTGTTTGATTGAACAAGTAGCCCCATCACTTGATTTTCCCATTTTACCCTCGATCGTGTCATCGGTCCACCTTCGATAATCAATGGGTCTTGTCCTGAGCTCGGCTCTTGAAACACATCATCCCCTTCCTCTTCAAAAGGCTTCACTATCGAATCTGTACCTTTATCAAAGAGAGAGATCAAATACATTAAATTTTTTTGAATCATTATACTCACCTAGGAGATCAAACTAGTAGGTGTTGTCATTGATCTTCTCAACAACTTGAGATGGTCCATTTCCCCGTGGTTGCAATTTTGATTTTCTCTGCTTTGGAAAGAGCTCCTTTTTGAAATGTCCCAAACCCAATCACCTTGTTCGAAGGTTGTGCTTTTCCTGCCCTTTTTTGCTTGTGATGCAATAAGTTTGTTCTTGTCTCAGTCCACATCCTAACCTTTTCATGGAGTGACTTTACTAATTCAGCCTTTCTTTTACCGTCTAAGCTCCAATGTTAATTACTAGTAAAAGTAATAAATCTATAGGTGTTAGTGGATTAAAGCTATAAACGATTTTAAATGGTAAAAATGAAGAAGTATAGTAAATGACTCTATTATATGCAAACTCCATGAATGACAAGCACTCATCCCGACTTTTTAAGTTTTTTCTCATCACAGTGTACAACAATTAAGTCATTGTCCTATTAACTACCTTAGTTTACCCATTGGTTTGTGGATAACGAGTTGTAAAAATTAGTAATTTTGTACCTAACTTACCCCACAAACCCGCCAAAAATAACGCAAAAATTTAACATCCTTATCAGACACGATACTCTTAGAGACTCCATATAATCGCACTATCTCCTTAATAAACAAATCAACAATGTGAGTGGTTGCATCATCAGTTTTATGACAAGATATGAAATGCACCATCTTGCTAAACCTATCTACCAGCACAAAGATCTAATATCTTCCATTATATATAATAGGTAAACCCAAGACATAATCCATAGAAATATCGACCCACAGTTCACTAGGAGTAGGTATAGATGTATATAACTCTAGGTAAAGTCTTAGACTTAGCTCTTTAACATTTTATGTATTGACAACATATCCGTTCAACATCACATTTTATCTTAGGCCAATAAAAATGTTCCCTTAACATTTCTAAAGTCTTTTGAACCCCAAAGTATCCCATTAATCCCCCACTATATGCTTCTTTCACTAACAACCCTCGCATTAAACAATTTGAAACATATAATTTATTTTCCCAAAACAGATACCCCTCATGCCTAAAGAACTTATCAACAGCCTCTTTACTACATGATTTGTAAACTTCGAAAATATATAGATCATTTTCATACATGCCCTTAATGTGTTCAAAGCCAAGTAATTTAGAACTCAGAGAAGTTATAGCACATACCTTCGTGACAATGCATCTGCCACTACATTTTCTTTACCTTGTTTGTACCGGATGACGTATGGAAATTTCTCGATGAACTCCAACTATCTCGTATGTCTTTTGTTCAACTTCCTTTGTCCTTGCAAGTGCTTTAGTGATTCATGATCAGTATGTATCACAAATTCCTTAGGCCAGAGGTAATGCTGCCATGTTTCCAAGGCTTGAACAAGTGAGTACAATTCTTTATCATATGTAGTGTAGTTGAAAGCAGTCCCACTCAGCTTTTCATTGAAATAGCCTATTGGTCTCCTATCCTACATCAAAACTACTCCAATCCCTATTCCTGACGCATCACACTCAATCTCGAACTTTTTACCAAAATTGGAAAGTGCTTTAAACAATTTATCCTTAATGGTATTATATACATGCTCTTGTTCTTCACCCTAATGAGATCCTATACTTTTCTTAACTACCTCAGTGAGTGGTGTGGTAATTGGGCTAAAATCTTTCACAAATCATCTATGAAAAATAGCCAAGCCATAAAAACTCCTTACTTCAATTATGATTTTAGGTGTTGGCCAATCTTTGATAACTTTTATCTTTTCTTCATCTACTTTTACCCTATTAGCACTAACCACAAATCTTAGGAAGACAACATTTTCCATGTAAAATGTGCATTTCTTAAAGTTAGCATGTAGTTGTTCTTTCCATAGAACTACAAGCACATTCCTCAAATGTTCTACATGATCATATAGGTTCTCGCTATAGACTAATATGTCGTCAAAGCAAACCACAACAAACTTCCTAATAAAAGCAAGTAAAACATGATTCGCCAATCGCATAAAAGTGCTCAGTGCATTCCTGAGTCCAAATAGCATTACTAATCATTGATATAAGCCATATTTAGTATTAAACGTAGTTTTTCCCTCATCACCTACTCTCATGGGAATTTGATGGTAACAACTCCTAAGGTCAATCTTGCTAAACATGCATGCACCATGTAACTCGTCTAGCAAGTCATCTAACCTAGGGATAGGATGACGATACTTTACCATTATGTTATTGATGGCTCTGCAATCCATGAACATCCTCCAGGTTCTATCCTTCTTTGGCACAAGCAGCACTAGAACAGCATATGGAAACATGCTCTACCCTATGCCTCGAATGGGTGTCAATCCACTGGGTACGTCCTCAGGAAAGACTTCTTCGAACTCTTGCAAAAAAGACTTAGCCAAACTAGGGAGGATGGGTTAGATTTCTCAAAATTGATGAGTGGTTCTTTATAGTCCACAAAATCATCTCCCGTCTCTCTATTATCATTCTCTTCAGCTCACTCTCTTTTGCAAAGAAATTTACTCTAAACTTTTCTTTTCTCTCGGGAGACTATCTCTCTTTCCACTCTTGTGGCTTCACTCTCTTTTTCTATCTATTAGCTACCTCATTATTTTCTATCTTGTTTGCCACTCAACCGTTTTTTTTTTTTTTATCTTACTCAACGTCTCACTTGCCTTCTTTCCTTTTCTCTAAACCTCTCAATCTCCCATCTTCTTTATTTTTTTAGCTTGAATTGGTCCTCATACACTTATGTCGGTGTTAATGGTGTAAGGATAATGGTCCTCCCATCCTTGACGAAGCTATAGTAATTTTTGTACACGTAACAAATGACCTTCTTATCATAGTGCCATGGTCTTCCCAATAAAAAATGTCCCACATGCATATGTACTACATCATACATTACTTCATCACGATAGCTACCGAATGAGAAATTTATCGGTGCACTTCTATTCACCTTAATTTATCCCCATTCATTAAACCATTGTAGAATATAAGGTCTAGGGTATTTCAACAAAGTTAATCCCAATTTCTCTATAAGGGTTGTGCTAGCTACATTAGTACAACTTCCTCCATCTATGATCATGTTGCATACCTTATCGTTAATGTGGCATCGAGTGTGGAATTTGTATTCCCGCTATTGCTCCAAGTCATCCGCCTTGATTTGAGTGTTAAGTGCTCATCTCATGACCAACAGCTCTTTAACAAGAAATTTTACCTTCTCACTGTCACTAATCTTCTCTGATTCTGGCATGCCAACCACCACCTCTCCATTGTCACCCAGCACCATCTCCCTTTTTGTTTGGGCATTGAGAGGTGATGTGCTCGACCCTAAGTACTTGAAATATTTAATATCTCTACTCTTTGATGGTTGTGACCCTGCCTTGTGTACGCTCTTGCTAGCACCTTCCTCTTTTCCTTTTAACAACTCAGCCCTTCATTTAAGAAAAAGCCCCGTCTCCTTTGTTGTTATTTCGCATTGTCAGCAAAAATTGATTTATTATTTCACAAGGTAGAGAACATAACACAATCAGCTACTGCAGCACAGTTGAAGAAGGCCAGTTGTGAAGAATATGGAGCTGAACATGTAACAGCAGATGTCCAGTCTTGGTATAAAGAGTAAAGCAAGCAGATTTTGCTCAATAGGGGACAACGGCAGCAGAATAATTCATTTGGGAAAACTTACAATCCGAGTTGGAAAAAGTACCCAAATTTATCTTGGAGCAATCAAAACTAGAATAAGCCACAGGGTCAATATCAACAGCTAGAGAAAAAGCCTCAATTAGAAGAGATATTTGGTAAATTTATGGAGAAGACAAATCAGTACATGGAAGCTAACAATCAATTCATGAGGAAAATTGAAGCCACTCTTCAAGACCAGAATACAACAATTACAAATTTAGAGACTCAAATGAGACAGATGACATTTGCTTTGACTGGCAGAGCACCAGGCAGCTTACCAAGTAACATGAAAATAAACCCAAAGGAGCATGCTAAGGTAATTACAACTTGAAGTGGAAGGCAGCTACTGGAAACCCATGTAAAAAGGTCGGGTGTAAATTAAGAAACAAAATCTCCAACGATAGAAGAACCAATAGGGCATGTCGAGCAAATAGAGGAATCCACCCCAGCAGAAAAACCAGGCAAACCACAAGGTAAAGCAATTCTTAACCCTCATAAGCCTCCCTTACCTTTCCACAGAGGCTAAAGAAGCAAATGTTGGAGCAACAATAAAAGAAAATTTTCAAAGTTTTCAAGAAACTCCACATCAACATTTCACTCGCCGATGCATTGTTATAGATGCCTAGCTATGCAAAGTTCCTGAAGTACATACTATCAAATAAACACAAGCTATGGGATCACGAGACAGTAATGCTAATAGAGAAATACAGCGCCAGAATTCAGAAAAACTCCCATCGAAACTGAGAGATTCAGGGAGTTTTACAGTTCCTTGCACTATTGGCGAAGTTTAGTTTGATAAAGCTTTGTGTGATCTTGGTGCAAGTATTAATTTAATACCTCTATCTGTTTTCAAGAAACTTGGTTTGGGGGAGGCTAAGGCGACTACAGTAACACAATTGGCGGATCGGTCATTGACACATCCTAGGGGTATAATAGAGGACGTGCTTATCAAGGTTGAAAAATTCATATTCCCTATGGATTTCCTAATCTTGGACATGGAAGAACGCAAAGACATCCCGTTAATACTGGGCAGACCATTTTGGTAACAGGAAGAGCTTTAATCGACGTTTAGAATGAGCAGTTTGATTTGGAGACTGGGAGAAGAGTAGATCTTGTTTAATGTCTTCAAGACAATGAAACTACCTACAGAGACAGATAGCTGTTTCCAAATCGACGTGATTGACAAGGTGGTTTAAGACTCGTTTTTGCTACATAACCCATCAGATACATATGAAGCATGCATTGCACATTCGCAGTCAACGCAGTCCGATTCAGTGGAGATGGAAACTTGTGCAAGGTTTCTGGATACCAACCCACCTTATACACGCAGAAGGCATTTTGAGGAGCTTGGAACGGGACACATGAAACTACTACCGTCCATTCAGCAGCCATCTAAATTAGAACTCAAGCAGCTACCGCCTCATCTCAGATATGTATACTTAAGGGAAGTCATGTACACTTCTAGTGATCATCTCAAACACAGTCAGCATAGTGGAACAGGAGAAACTTCTTAGAGTATCTAGGGAGGATAAGATAGCAATTTGATGGACAATAGCATATATAAAAAGGATCAGCCCTTCACTATGCATGCATAAGACTCTCATGGAAGAGAATTTTCTGCCAACCATATAAAGTCAGTGAAGATTGAACCCAAATATGAAGGAAGTGGTCAGAGCAGAGGTACTCAAACTTCTAGATGCTGGAATCATATATTCGATATCAGACAGTGTATGGACTAGCCCAGTATAGGTGGTACCAAAAAAAGAAGGAATCATGGTAGTG
This sequence comes from Olea europaea var. sylvestris, assembly GCF_002742605.1. Lineage (NCBI taxonomy): Eukaryota > Viridiplantae > Streptophyta > Magnoliopsida > Lamiales > Oleaceae > Olea > Olea europaea. The sequence continues at coordinate 49,296 of NW_019252586.1, read as the reverse complement.
CCTAATTAGAAAAATGAGCTGATACTGACCTGATAGGAGAGAGGGTTTGCATTGATTACCATAAACTCAATACGACAACAAGGAAAGATCACTTTTCCTTTCCATTTATTGACAAATACTGGAGAGATTGGCAAGCCACTCACATTACTATTTCCTCGACGAGTATTCAGGTTACAATTAGATACCAGTGGCACCAGAAAATCAAGAGAAAACAACATTCACTTGCCCTTACGGTACTTTCGCGTACCTCAGAATGCCTTTCAGCCTCTGCAACACCCCTTCCATATTTCAACGATGTATGATGGCGATTTTCTCAAACATGGTAGAGAAATTTATAGAGAAATTTATGGATGACTTCTTGGTCTTTGGGCCTTCATTTGACGAGTGTTTGGAACACTTGAATCAGGTATTACAAAGATGCCGGGAAACCCATTTAGTATTGAACTCAGAAAAATGTCACTTCATGGTACAGAAAGGAATTGTACTTGGACATCGGGTCTCAGCAAAAGGGACCGAGGTAGACAAACTAAAGATTCAGGTTATTGAGAAGCTACCACTACCAACATTAGTTAAAGGAGTTCGCAGCTTCTTGGGACATGCTATATTCTACAAGAGATTCATAAAGGATTTTTCAAAAATCACCAAGCTCTTTGCAACCTGTTAATGAAAAAGATGTGCCCTTTGAATTTAATGAGGAATGTCTAACACCTTTCAACACTTTGAAGGAGAAATTCACGTCAGCATTGGTAATTGTAGCACCTGATTGGGAATTTCCTTTTGAGTTAATGTGTGATGCCAGTGATCACGTCTAGGTACAGTGTTGGAATAGCGATAGAACAAGATCTTCCATGTGATCTATTATGCAAGCCAAACATTGAATGATGCCCAAATCAACTACACAACCACTGAGAAAGAGCTCTTGGCAGTGGTCTATGCCTTTGACAAATTCAGATCATATCTCGTGGGGTCTGAGGTCATAGCCTACACAGATCACGCCGCATTGAAGTATCTAATGACAAAGAAGGATGCTAAGTAGAGATTAATCCATTGGGTATTACTACTGCAAGATTTTGACATTGAAATCAGGGACAAGAAGAGCAGTAAAAATGCAGTAGCTGATTACCTATCGAGATTAGAACATGAAGAACCAGAAGCATTATTGGATATCAACAAAATTTTTCCAGATGAGTAGATGTTCAGTGTAGAAGAAGCCCCATGGCATACAGCTATCGTCAACTATTTAGCTATGTCAATCCCACCGCTAGATTACTCGAGTCACCAGAAGACGAAGTTCTTTGCCGAATGAAATATTATTTTTGGGAAGATCCTGTTCTCTATAGGTGAGGGGCTGATCAAGTTGCGACAACATTTCCTTGCCTAAAACGACCCTGTTTCGCCAGAAGTCGCGTGTAACATCCACGATCGAAGGTGAACCGAAAAACACACATCGTGTTCCAGCTCGTTCGTAACACGATGTACGGGACAACATGCTCAAATTCTCGGATGCGGAACACCGAGCGGGTACGAGGACGCGGATCTCCGATTATCCCCGAACGAGCATTCTACGCTACGTGCAAACGACGTTCTTCCTCGTCCCGGACCTCCATCCGCGCGATGTCGACATCGAAGAGAAATGCTACCTGGTTGATCCTGCAGGTAGTCATATGCTTGTCTCAAAGATTAAGCCATAACTGTGTAAGTATGAATTAATTCAGACTATGAAACTCTGAATGGCTCATTAAATTAGTTATAGTTTGGTTGATGGTACCTGCTACTCGGATAACCGTAGTAATTCTAGAGCTAATACGTGCAACAAACCCCGACTTCTGGAAGGAACGCAATTATTAGATAAAAGGTCGATGCGGGCTTCGCCCGTTGCTGCGATGATTCATGATAACTCAACGGATCGCACAACCCTCGTGTCGACGATGCGTTATTCAAATTTCTGCCCTATCAACTTTCAATGGTAGGATGGTGGCCTACTATGGTGGTGACGGGTGACAGAGAATTAGGGTTCGATTCTAGAGAGGAAGCCTAAGAAACGGCTGCCACATCCAAAGAAGACAGTAGGCGTGCAAATTACCCAATCCTGACACGAGGAGGTAGTGACAATAAATAACAATACCGGGCTCTCAGAGTCTGGAAATTGAAATGAGTACAATCTAAATCCCTTAACGAGGATCCATTGGAGGGCAAGTCTAGTGCCAGCGCGGTAATTCCAGCTCCAGTAGCGTATATTTAAGTTGTTACAGTTAAAAATCTCATAGTTGGACCTTGGGTTGGGTCGGTCGGTCCGCCTACGCTGTGCACCGGTTGTTATTCATCTGCCTATGCGGGGCACCTATAAACTTCAAAGACTGCCTCTAAGATCCTACAGTCAAGGTTTTATTGGCCTACATTGTTCAAAGATGCCTTTGAGTTTGTTAAGAGGTGTGATAGATGTCAACGCACTGGGAATATCGCAAGAAGAAATGAGATGCCATTAAACAACATATTGAAAGTAAAGATATTTGACATCTGGGGAATCGACTTTATGGGACCGTTTTCCCGATCATTTTCAAAGCAGTACATCCCGGTAGTGGTTGATTATGTGTCAAAATGGGTAGAAACAATCTCATTACCAACAAACGACGTGAAGGTGGTAATTGGATTTTTGAAAAAATACATCTTTACCAGATACGGCACACCGCGCGCAATAATTAGTTACGGGGCAAACACTTTTGCAATTGCCAATTTGAGCAATTATTGAGTAAATATGGGGTTAAACACTGCGTAGCAACCCCATATCATCCACAAACCTACGAACAAGTTGAAGTGTCTAATCGACAATTAAAGAGAATATTAGAGGTTACTGTGAATTTTTCAAGAAAGGATTGGTCTAAAAAGTTGGACGATGCATTATGGGCATATAGGACAGCATTTAAGACACCGATAGGCATGTCTCCATCCCGTCTAGTGTTTGGAAAAGCATGCCACTTGCCACTGGAAATAGAACACCGAGCATACTGGCTATGAAATAACTGAATATGGATTTGAAGGCTGCAGGTGAAAAGTGTTTATTGCAGCTCAATGAGTTAGACGAATTTAGAATGGAAGCATATGAAAACTCGAAGTTTATGAAAAAAAACACCAAAAAGTGGCATGATCTACATTTTCAAAGGTGAGAGTTCGAAGTGGGATAGAAAGTCCTATTATATAACTCGAGACTCAAGCTTTTCCCTGAAAAATTAAGATCAAGGTGGTCGGGTCCCTACACTATCAAGAAGGTCCTACCATATGGGGCCATTGAAGTCAGTCATGAAACTAAGGGTACCTTCACAGTTAATAGGCAAAGATTGAAACGTTATTGGGGCGATAACTTCTCCAAACAAAGGCCCACAGTTCAATTTGGGACATCAGAATAAGACAACTGTAGGAAAGTTGAGCTATTGACTATAAACTAGCGCTGGATAGCAGGCAATTCACTGGATCATTTGATTTATTTTATCTTCATTTGCATTAGCTTAGGAAATTTTAATTTCATATTTGTATTTTTAGTTAGGTCATTGATCATCCATGCATGTCAATAGAGTCTAAGCACTGTTAACACAAATTCGTAGGCATGGAGCACGTGTGGTAAGCTTCAAGTGATTTTGGGTGATTGGCGGTATAATTCACGCATTTCAAGATAAAAGGTCGTTTTCAAAAATTTAAAGACCAATGTGTGATTGAGAGTTCAAAGTGGTTTTGACACTAAGTTAAAACCCATACATGCATGAAGATGTTTAAAAATCTGACTTTGAAAAGTTTGGGGCGTTGAAAGGTCGGGTCAAGGTATTAATTGAAAACCAAAGTTTGGTCGAGGTCGTATTTTGGGGGGGGGGGGGGGGGGGAATCAAATTTTTTTACTTTATTTTTTTTTTTTTTACTTTTTTTTTTTTTTTA
>NW_019252586.1:0-45344 GCF_002742605.1 Olea europaea var. sylvestris | reverse complement strand
GGGTGTTTTTTGGGGGGGGGGGGGGAGGGAGAATCAAATTTTTTTACTTTATTTTGTTTTGTTTTACTTTATTTTATTTATTAACGTAAAAAAATAAAAATAAAAATAAATTTAACATTTTTGTCTATGCGACCGCATATACTAAATGTCATGCAGTCGCATGACTATGGTTAGGGCCTAAAGTGGTCCTGACACTTGATTCTATTCGACCGCACCTATTTCCTCTATGCGGTCGCATAGAGTAGATTCGAAAAAAAAAATTCATTAAGTTTTTAAAAACACGACACTCACCCACATCTCTCCCAAACTTTCTAACACACGAGAACTATAATGCCTTGAACTCTTTTTCAAATTATTATATTATTTTTAAATTAAAATAAGCTCGAGGTGCTACCAAAACTTTTCTCTATCTAATTTAAGAGGAAATATATTGAAAATACTAGACTTGAAATTATTAATTTAAAATTTAACATGACATATCGAATGCTTGAACAACATATTAAATAACATGCATACGATATTCTTCAAATAAAAGTAGACAATTCTCTTTCTAGAAAATTTATTTGACGACCCTATTAGTATCGCTCTATCAATTTCCACGCGTCCACACGACCCGTTCTCGTCTGGAAATATTATAAGATTGAGTATTTTGAAAACACTAAGTAAGAATACGTACACATTCTTATTCATATGATATAAATATAAAACTGACATAACATACCAACATTTCTTAAGTTTAGAGCTCAAGGAATCCCATATCCCGTAGGATTTAACTTTTCTTTGACCTGACGATCCATCTAAAGGATTTAATATCTTTGCATTCGACCTGAAGGCCTTATAGTATCTCATGCCAAAATTTACATACACATCAAGAAAGAATTTACCACTTGCACCATGTATTCTTACCTCAATTGTCACCAAAATTCTAAAATTGTGACTTGAATTGATAGTATAAAAACAAGGAAACGGATTTTTGTATGAAAATGAACTTATACATTTCTTAAGACAAAACACGTTCACCTTAAAACCTATATTTATAATTTTGAAATGTAACTCCAAATCCAATCAAAGGACTTCAATTTTAAAATAATACAATTAATACGTTTTTGGAGATAAATTAAAAAGTTATGAGTTTAATAAACTTAATTGTCATTATAAACATCATTAGTTATATTAAATTCTAATATGACCTTTAATTTTCAAGGTAACCGTATTCTATTCCCATTTTTATTTTTATTTTTATTTTTAGAAATATTATAAAATATACTTTCTTTCTTATTAAAAAAAATCGGGGTGTTATATTCCTTCCCCCTTAAATTAATTTCATCCTCAAAATAATCTTATTTAGTCGATTTCTCCTCTTTGTAGTGACTTGATAAATTCTATCTATGTATATCATATAAATATTCAATTATGATCTATCTTTGTCAATCAACTTATACATTCTGCTCTTGTACCTTTAATAAAATGTCTAATCATCATATCTTCACGTGCATTAAACAAAATAATAACTTGTGTAACATATCTCGTTCTCAACATCATAAGCACTTTTTGAAATCAAGGTTAAATAATTCATAAATCATGCTTGAAAGTAAGCTTAAACATAGCATTTTGTTCATACCTTGGGTTCATCGGACAGTAGCTGATTGACGAGAGCTAAATTCCATAGGTCATATTTTAATACTTGTTTAAAATTCAATTAAAATCACATCACATACAAAACTTAAAATTAAACATGTAAACACTTTTTTTTTTTTTTGAATAATGGGAAATGGATCGCCACTGTTGGGGCATTGTCAACAATTCTAATAAGGTAATTGTAAATACCTCTAACTAAATCTAAAATACCATATGAGCTAGATCCTTATTTAACTCAAACTATTTACTAATTCCATGGAGTTTTAACCAATAATATCTCACTGCCACATTTTTATTAGTCAATGTGCTTCTTAAACAATGTCACCCGAGCCACTTGCTAAAAGATCATTTATGTTGCAGAATCAAATTTAATTTAAGTCCAAATATCAATGGCTTCTGCTTCTCCAAGCACTCATTGGACACAGAAACAAACTGCTCTTTGATGGCAGAATTCAACTAATCATGTTTTTCAATCGAATTTTTATTTTATCAGTTTCATGAGCTTGAAGGAATAGATCTACAATGGCAAAAAAAAAAAAAAAAACAATATTTATATCTTAATGAAAATTCAAATTATTTATAAATAATGGTGAAAGTATAGTTTTTTTTCCCTATGTAGACCACTAAGTCTTTAAAATATATGTTATCATTCCAAGGAAAAATTTATACACATAAATCACATTTGAACATGATGAAAAAATGTATATACTTTTTTTTAAAAAAAATGACAAGTCTACATAATCAATTAAACTCATGCTTTGATACCATTCTGTAACACCCCGAACTCTTTTTCAAATTATTATATTATTTTTAAATTAAAATAAGCTCGAGGTGCTACCAAAACTTTTCTCTATCTAATTTAAGAAGAAATATATCAAAAATACTCGATTTGAAATTATTAATTTAAAATTTAACATGACATATCGAATACTTGAACAACATATTAAATAACATGTATACGATATTCTTCAAATAAAAGTGTACAATTATCTTTCTAGAAAATTTATTTGACGACCCTATTAGCATCGCTCTGTCAATCTTCCACACGTCCACACGACCCATTCTCATCTGGAAATATTGTAAGAGTGAGTATTTTGAAAACACTCAGTAACAATACGTACACATTCTTATTCACATGATATAAATATAAAACTAACGTAACATACCAACATTTCTTAGATTTAGAGTTCAAGGAATTTCTTAAGAATCCCCATACCCCGTAGGATTTAACATTTTTTTTTTTGACCTGACGGTCCATTCGAAGGATTTAACTTCTTTGCATTCAACTCGAAGGCATTATAGTATCTCATGCCATAATTTACATACATATCAAGAAATAAGAATTTACCACTTGCACCATGTATTCTTACCTCAATTGTCACCAAAATTCTAAAATTGTGACTTGAATTGATGGTATAAAAATAAGTTAATAGAATTTTGTATGAAAATGAACTTATACATTTCTTGAGACAAAACACGTTTCCCTTAAAACCTATATTTATAATTTTGAAATATAACTCCCAATCCTATCAAAGGACTTCAGTTTTAAAATAATTCAATTAAAACGGTTTTTGGAGACAAATTAAAAATTTATGAGTTTAGTAAACTTAATTGTCATTATAAACATCATTAGTTATATTAAATTCTAATATGACCTTTAATTTTCCAAGGTAACCGTATTCTATTCCCATTTTTATTTTTAGCTTTTGAAATATTATAAAATATACTTTCTTTCTTATTAAAAAAATCGGGGTGTTACAAGAACACTACAAAAATCACACACATCTCTTCACGGATCTCTCTCGCCCAACACACACAACACAATATAGTGCATAAAGCTTTGCTTTATCAAACATTGGAGTGAGTAGAGATTTCCAATCTTCCAATTCTATACAAAATTTCAAGGTAAGTGCCCTACACCCTACTTTACAAATTTCGAATTTGGAGATTTGATTTGTCTTAATTTTCAATAATTGGTGAAGATTGAGTGTTATTTTATGTTTGTGATTGATATGTGAATATGGGAGCTACATGATAACGCATCAATTGCCAAAGTAGGAAAATTTCATTATGCACACAAGATGTTCGATGAATTGCCTAAGCGAAGGGTTTTATGCAATTTTGTAAACTTTGCTTTTTCATGCATTACAATTGATGTGAATAACAATTGGGCAATGAGATATCACATGAAAGACCATGTAAAACATAAAACCCCAACTTGCATAACGTAGGCGCTACATGGCTAGGTCACGATACCCTACGTCACCTATTTGGCCCATTCATTTACCTAACGAAACGACCTCCGATCAACTTGAAATATGAGTATATGCTAGACCACATTGAATACTTCCCTATACCCCAAGGTTGCCTAGGAAAATTTCGATATTTCTCGATGATGCCTGGGGTCGAAAGTGCGCACTCGATCATAGGTCAAATTTTCATAATGTGCATGTTTTGGCCTAATTCTGTTAGTTTTTTCTATTGGCACAATATTTCTACTATCTTGAATATTGCACACCAATGTATTATATATGCATCTTTAAGTAAGTTTGGGGGATTTGTGAAATATGTGCCTTATTGTTCACATTCCATTTATCGTGTTTTGACAAAAAGCTCGATGAATGCTATTTTACAACTTTGCAGGATGCCTCCAAAATGAACCTCTGAGGGAAAAGAAAAAGATGGCTCATCTTCAGGGACGACATGCACCCGAGAGGTCGAAGTGGGCGTACAGAGATTCTTGAATTCTGACGCTGCAGTACGGTATCAAAACATTGTAAGTTGATGGATAGTGATTCCAGAGAGGCTAGCTAAGTTAGAGGATTTCCTGGGCTATGAATTGGGTACTTTGGTCGACAATTGTGGTTGGGCAAGGATAGTTGAGCATCCACATCCTGTATATGAAATCTTGGTGGGTGAATTCTATGCAAACTTCAATATTGAGATTAATACACCAGGGTCTGAACACCTACATCAGACATGGGTTAGGGAAAAGTGGATAATGTTCTCGTCAGAGGTTATACACAACTATTATCAGCTAACTTGGGATAACATATTCCCCATCCCAGTCGTATTCGATTGGAATGAAGTTGCAGAAATCTTATTGGGACGGGAGAATGCATGGCTACTCCGTACCACTAAATGGCACCAGATTGAGCTGACACCTTCGATAGCCATCTTGTGGTTATTTATGTGTCATAACATCGAGCCAACCTCGCACAGGACCACATTTACAGATGCCACAATCAGGTTTATTTATCACTTGGTTCGGGGAAATAAATTTGATCTCGGAACTCTATGCTATGATCAGATGCATCATGTAGGAACTCTAGGAGATAGGCACAACTCTATGATCTTTCCTAGCCTCATCACTAGCATATGTAGGGCTGCAGGAATCAATATTGCACCAGGGGAGACGCCTGCTAAACCCAGCCCCCTATAAAGCACTGTACTTTGGAAGCTCAAGATAGAGCTAGGGTCAAGCACGGAGAAAAGGAAGAGAATGAGCGCCACAGGCGGCAAGCAGAGCAGGGCCAAGCCCCTGCAGATTAGGAGATGCCATAGGCACCACCATCACAGGTTGAGATCGATCACAGTTATTGGGTCAGATATTCGCCACCACAACGGAGATCAACCACAACATACAGAGTTTATAGCAGACATTGGCAACTTTGATGATGCATATGTAGACAACTCGCCATCACGCCAGAGCACCCAAAATGGTGTGCAAGCTCCTTAGTTGGATTCTCAAGCAACTAGAAGGGAGATCGAAACCATGATTGAGAGACTAAGTGTGTATGTAGGCCGGGTGGATGGCATCTAGATGTAGGTTGATGAAATGCGGGATCACATGAGAGCCATCTAGGCTGAGCAAGCACAGTAGTCCACCTTGATTAGGGAGCAGAATGTGATGTTGAGGCAGTTACTTGGACGACACCCTCCACCGTTAGATGATGGTATAGTAGGACCCAACTTCCCGCCACCATATCCATTTTGATTAGGGGACTACTATTTGCCCCGTTTTGACTTTTATTATTAAAGTTGTCCTTAAAATTATTCTTTTAATCTTTCGTTAATTTTACATTGAGGAAAATATATTAAGTTTGGGGGTGACATAATTTTAGACATCTTTCACCTCTTTTCATCACCTTACGTTAAATTTATTAATATATGTGTTTCATCAGTATCTATGTTTTATTACTGCATGCTTGTGTGGGCTTGGTAACCCAGCTGACTATGATGTAATTATTTGACTAGTAGAAATTGCAAGACTATGGAATCAATTTTGATTAGATTAATCGATACTTGTTGATGGACATTACCTATGCATGCCATTCATGCTTGACATGTTAGGTGAGTGATTGGCTTTTGAGCATAAAGTATGATAAGAATGTTAACCCTCTATTCAATTAACCAGTAGATCGCCATAAGACAGTTTGGAGATGGTTGAGCTATTATAGGGAAGCATTGAAATAGGCGGGGGCTCCGTACATGAATTTTTTTGTATGGATTGCCTAGACCAGTGAGGTGAAGATTAGATAAAAGTCTTAAATTGTGGGTTGGTTTGGAAAACTAAATGTCTAGAAAAAAAAATAAAGGGCATACAATTAATATGCGAGAATAAGACACTTCTTTCCATGCCTTTATGACTCGAGCAAGTAAATCTGTAAGAATATTTCAAAATCTGGTGCCCTAAGGTTAATTGGCCTGGGAGTCACCGGCCTAAAGCTCATTACAAGGGTTATATAGAAAGAAAAAGGGGAGAAGTTAGTGAAAAGTCATCTGATCGAGCCTTTATAACTCGAGCGAATAAGCCTACAAGGGTTTAAAATTTGATTCCCTAAAGCCATCTGATTTGGGAATTGTTCACAGAATATTTCTTTCAATTTTAAAACTCACTGCAAGTGTACGGTTCGTTAACAAGTAGTAAAATGGACTATAAGTCCAAGTATCGTTCCCACGAGGATTGAATTAGCTCTAATTAGACTAATGTGACCTTAACCGAATCTAATTGAATGAAAATTTGGTTTAAATGTGAAAACCCCTAATTGTGGGAGAAATCCCCAATTTGAAACCCTAATTTTTAAAGAAAACCCTAATTTCGAAATTGGAAGCCCTAATTTCGAAATTTCACTAATTGAATGACTCAAAAACTCAATTAAAATATAAATATGCAATTTTGGAAGTTAATGTATAGAAATAAATTGAAATGCAATCATTAGGATCTCGAATCCCCAATTGACTATTAAAAACCCTAATTTCACAACTTCAACGAATCGATGGAAAAATGCCAATTCAATGTTCCTAAACCTATCCAATATACTCTCTCGATATATATTGAATCTACTCTTGCACACCACCAGCCTATATTTCTATGGATGATGCAAATATACAAGAATGCATGAATTTTTATGAACACCTTATGAATTGCACAAAGCATAGGGGTATATTTCTATCCCCTATCAAACCCTATGCTAATTTATATTATATCGAATCTATTCCACTTCTTTCGAATGAAAAGAATAAATCATCTAAACTCACATAACATATGGCCAATAATTATGGAAGCAATCAAATCATATAAATCAAACAATTGTCCAACCGAAACTTTATATTGAATTTATGAAATAAAGGAGATTAAATAATCAAAGGTTCATCGATTTCCTAATGAATAAAAACCCTAGCCCATGATTATAATTACAGAATCAAGAATTAAAATGAAATTAAAAGATATATAGAATACACCCGTATGATAATCTTTCAATTTTGTGTGTAATCTTCAATTCCTTCTTGAATCCTTGTGAAATTAAGCCCAAGATTGTGTTTCTTGCCTTCAAATTGAGTGTATTTCTTCTCCCTGATCGTTCCTCCCTTCAATTTGATGATTTTGGGTATTTATATCGTGTCAAAATCAAGTAGGAAAAGAGTTTCAACGAAAACAAAAAACTGCAACGGAGGCCCCCGAAGTATCACTATGCGACTGCATAGAAGGTTTCTATGCAGTCGCATAGACCAATAAATTTTCCCTCAAAATTTCCTGCAACCATCTATGCGACCGCATATATGGTTACACTATGCGGTCGCATAGACTAACCAACTATGAAGTCTTTACATTTTGGTCCTTGAACTTTCCTTGTTGCTTCTCTTGACTTCTTTCTTCGATTTCTTCATCTTTTCAACAAATGTTATCCTCCAATTGATTATTGACACCATCGAATCTCTTGCCACTCATTCGGCTCATCTTTTGAGTATTTGCGCTTTCGTCCTCCAACTTTTAACTGTCTTCATTTCAGTCCCTCTTCGATTCTTTCTTCCTCCACTTGTTTTGCTTTGTCCTTGAGCTCATACTCGGCATGTTTTTACTCTCATTTTGCATTTAGCTCAACTTCTCAATATTTGCACCTTTGGTCCTCGAACTATCAATTTGTTGCGTTTTGGTCCTTCTTCTGCTCTTTTCTCCTAAATTCCACAATTTCCATTGAATTGCCTACAATGCATGAATTTAACTAGATTAAGTCATAATTCAACCATTTTATCCATGTTTAAGTCATGTTTGTGAACCAAATCAGTGTGTAAAAACATACTTATCAAATCCCCCAAACTTAAACTATTGTTTGTCCTCAAACAATGCAGTGACTCAATGTTAAACAAACATGGCTTAATAGCTTGCCGTGTCTCAGGATTGGAACTTAGCATTAACAATAAAACGATATCAATAGTGCGAAATAAAATTAACCTTTACTCATCAAATGCAATACTCAACGTGTGTGTGTGAACTCATGCCAACATATCAAGCTTATGAATGGTTTATTCCCGACCCATAGTGGTTAAATTTATCCTTGCATCACTCGAGAGATACACAACCCTCCAAACTTATTCTTTTCACTCTATTATCTCGAGGTGTGTTCTAAGATTGGGAGTTTAACAACTATAATCCTTACCCTCTCTTAGTTTGGATAGATTTTACCCTTACAAGTACACATATCAACAAGTAGAGACTCTCTTTAATTTGATTGTTTCAACCTTTAGGCTCAAACTAAGCTACTTACCTCGCATCAAGGTTAAAGTTATATCAACCAAATGTCCAACAAGGGCCCCCTTTTTTTCTCATCTTCTCATTTGCTTTCTATATAACCCGTGTAACGAGTTTTAGGCGATGACTCCCAAACCAGCTGGTCTTAGGGCACCAGGTTTGAAACCCTTGCAGCCTTATTCACCCGAGTTACAAAGGCTCGATAAGATGAATTTTTGTCAACTTCTCCTTTTTCTTACTTTCTATATGACCCCTATAACGAGCTTTAGGTCGATAATTCCCAAATCAGTTGGCTTTAGGATATCAGGTTTTAAACCCTAACAGACTTACTTGCTCGAGTCATAAAGGCTTTTGAGAGAAGTGATGATTTTTCCATGTTTATTTTATGCCCTTTACTTGTTTTTCTAGACATTTGATCTCAACAACCGTCCTCAACTTAAAGCTTTCACCTATTTCTCACCTTCTGGGTCTAGGCAATCCACACAATATAATTTCATGCACTGAGCCCCTACTTATCTCCATGTTTCCCTATAGTGGCTCAACCATCTCCAAACTATCTTAAGGTGGTTTAATGGGTTAATGATATAGAGGGTTAACCTATGTTTCTCATATTTTACTCCAACAATCCCAATCAATAACTTAACATGAAAGCATGAGTGGCGTGCAAAAGAATGTCAAGCATTGCATCAATAAGTATTCGCTAATTAAATCCTGTACTATATCCACAGTTCTAGTTTACACCTGTCCAATAATCACATGATAGTCGGCAAGGCTACCAAATCCACACAAGCATGCAAAAGTAAAATCAACACTCATTCATCACGCATTCATCATGCAAAATGTAGTCAAATTAATGATTGATTGTGAAAATGCATATTAATTACATGCCCAATTAATGATTGATTGTGAAAATGCATATTAATTACATGCCGAATATTGATTTGAAAATTATGCTACCATCCCCCAAACTTATACAGTATATTGTCCTCAATGTAAATGTAAAGTTAGAAAAGCATAATTTAAAAATATATACACAACTTGGCAAATAGAGGTAAACAACACTCCCTTGATCAAAGTGGTGGTTGTGGTGTGTAGCTAGGACCCGCAGCATGATCTTCAGGAGGAGATGGAAGGCGAGATAGGATTTGTCTCATCAACTCTGTCTGCTGTGCTTGCTCGGCTTGAATGGATTGAAGCCTATTCTCCATACTTCCAAATCGATCCCAGGTTTCATTCACTCGCCACTGTATGCCATCCATTCTCCCAGCATACATGTTGAACCTACCATTCATGATCTCCACTTCCCTTTGTGCCGCTGTGGCTTCATTCAAAGCACCCCTTGTGTAGTCCCGGGAAGAGTAGAGGTCTCTCTGCACTTTGTCAACAGTGGTAGCCATGGTCTCGAAACTCTGTTGGAGATGTTGTATGTCCCGGCTAGTTCCAGTGGTGGTGGCGAATATCTGCCTCAATACCTGATTGTCCATATCAACCTGGGATGGTGGTGGAGGAATTTGAGGCATATCAAGGTCTGCATCTGCTTGACCTTCCTCATTCAATTGCTGTCGTCATCGTGCGTTTTCTAATTTCTGTTGGTGCTTCAGTCTCGCTCGGTCTTAGGCCTCTAGTGTGGATTGCTTGATGAAGGGGCTTGGCTTTTCCGGTGCTTCCCTAGGTTGAATTTGTATGCCTGCTGCTCGACATATTCCACTTATCAGACTGGGAAAAATCAGAGAGTAGTGCCTATCACCCCAAGTGCCTGTACCTTGGATTTGGTTGTAGATGTGTGTGACTAGATCAATCTTGTTTCCTCTAACCAAATGGTATATGAATCCGGCCTTTGGATTTGTAAATGTTGTTCTGTGGGATATAGGCTCGATGTTGTGGCACATGAATAACCATAAAATTGCTATGGATGGGGTGAGATCTATCTGATACCAGTCTGCTGTAGGTAGAGGCCAAGCGTTTTCACGTCCCAACAAAATTTCAGCAACCTCATTCCAGTTGAAGTCTTCTCGGATAGGGACGACATTATTCCAGGATAAATGATAGTAGTCATGAATTATCTTTGGTGAGAACATAATCCACTTGCCCCTAACCCATGTCTGATGTAAGTGTTCCGATCCGGAGTGTCGATTTCTGTGTTGAAATTTGCATAAAATTCCTTTGCTAGATTCTCATACACCGAATGAGGTCTTTCTATCACCTTTTCCCAGCCACAGTTGTAAATCAGATATGCTATTTCGAAGTTGGGAAAATCTTCCAGCCTAACTGGCCTCTCGGGAATGATTGCCCAATCACGCACAACATTGGCGTATCGGGCTGTTGTATCTGATGAAAGGAATCTTCTAACACCCCCTTCGGGTTCTCTTGTTCGGGCTGTTCCAGATGAGAAGCCGACTTTCTCTTTTCCCTTTGAAGTTCTTTTAGGAGGCATCCTAAAAAAGGAAGTACACAATATCAATCACTTGGTATAGGAATAACGGGCATTAATAATCTTTGAATTCATAATCCCCCAAACCTTCTTCAACATGCACATGTATGTGTGCTTATGCAATTTTTCAAAACATGAATCATCAATATATCTCTAACAATGCATAAGTATGGAAAACTCAAAATTATGGCTCAAGCATGCATTTTTAGAAAATTTGACCCATGACCAAGTGACCAACTTCGGCCCCGAGCATCACAGAGAAATATCGAAATTTTCCTGGGCAAGTTTTGGACATGTGACAGTACTCAATGACATCTAGAATATATCCAAATTTCACCTTAATCGGAGGTCGTTTGCATAAGAAAACATAGGGACGAAGGTAGTGACGTGAGTGAATAAGGTTAGCCATGAAGTGCCTTTGTGAATTCAAATGTTAGGGTAGTGGTTTTCAAATGAAATATCACATGATTGTTCGGCAAAAACGCTACACAATAACGATGTAAACTATTGCATAAGTGAAAAATCCAAGAATTCAAAACATGAGTCAATGTGGCATTTCGTCGAACATGTGGTGTGCAATGTTAGTTTCTTCCTATTTCTTAAACAACCCTACCATGAAATTTTCCCAATTCACAACACCATACCAATAAATCATTACACATTCTAACTAATTCCACACATTGAAACAAAATGTGAAAATGAAGCTCGAAATAAATTGGGATTAGAACCCGTACCTTGGCTTGACAAGTTGGAATCTTGATTTGTTTCACTAAAGATGAATATCCAAGCACTTGTGTGATGAGTGTGTGCAAGTATGAAGTGTGAGGGTGAAGTGAGTAGTGTGCAAGTGTGAAGTGTGTGCAAGTGAATGGGTGAAGTGGGAGATTGGTCTCGAGTGTGAGTGAGAGGGGGGGGGGGGAACTTGGGGTTTAATTGTGTGGTCACGGGTTAAAACCCGTGACCACTACACTATGCAACCGCATAGTGTTGCACTATGCGATCGCATAGTGCAAACTATTTTCCCCGGTTTGCTTTCGGATGCGGTCTATGCGATCGCATAGACCAAACCGGGTGTCTTATTTTTATTTTATTTTTTTAAATCAATCCATGACTGAAAATTTAAACTACCCCGAGATCAGTTTTTCACTTAAAAATTTTGACTTGCCTCGCCTATATTCCAAAAAAATTGAAAAATTTGACTTGAAAAGAGGAATATGCTTATCGAAAACTTGGCACCAAAACCGATTTTTCATAAATGTTGTCCCGCATTCTGAAAGCTTAACCAAAATGAACATCTTTGCACATCGGAATACGTGACACACACTCGAACACCCAAACACTTCATTTAGCACCCATTCATGCAACATTAAACGTGTAGTGCCTAGGCTATCATGCAAAATATGATCGATGACCTATGAAACAAACTAAACTCAAACAAATTCCTAAACTAATGCAATGCAATAAAATAAATTTAAGGATACAGTGGGTTGCCTCCCACTCAGCGCTAGGTTATAGTCGATAGCTCAACTTTACCGTATTGCATTATTCTGGCGATCCAAGATGGACGGTAGACTTGTCCTTTGAGAAATCACCGTCCCAATAGTGCTTCAAACGCTGTCCATTAACGTTGAATGTCCCCTTGCTGTCGTGAGTGATCTCAACCGCTCCATGTGGAAACACTTGTGTAATGGTATATGGACCAGACCATCTCGATCTCAATTTTCCTGGAAACAGTTTAAGCCTGGAATTGTAGAGTAGCACTTTTTGCCCCACCTTAAAGTGACGCCTCTGGATATGCATGTCATGCCATTTCTTGGTGCGCTCTTTGTAGATCTTTGAGTTCTCATAGACTTCCATTCTGAGCTCATCCAGTTCATTCAGTTGTAACAGCCGTTTTTCACCCGCAGCCTTCAAATCCAAGTTCAACTTCTTCATTGCCCAGTAGGCATGATGTTCGATCTCAAGAGGTAGGTGACATGCTTTCCCAAAAACCAGTCGATATGTTGACATTCCTATAGGGGTCTTGAATGCAGTCCTGTAGGCCCACAAGGCATCATCCAGTTTCTTTGACCAATCCTTTCGTGATGAGTTGACTATGACTTCGAGTATTCGCTTCAATTGCCTATTGGATACTTCGACTTGTCCGCTGGTTTGGGGATGGTATGCGGTGGCTATACGATGCTTAACGCCATATTTCGCTAACAACTGCTCGAACTGACGATTGCAGAAATGTGTGCCCCTGTCATTGATTATGGCTCTTGGTGTTCCAAACCGGGTAAAAATGTTCTTCTTTAAAAACTCAATCACCACTTTTCCATCATTAGTAGGTAGTGCAATAGCCTTGACCTACTTCGATACATAATCCACAGCCACTAATATGTATTGATTTGAAAAAGATGGTGGAAATGGTCCCATGAAGTCGATCCCCTAGACGTCGAATAATTCCACCTCTAAGATACTATTCAAAGGCATCTCATTTCTTCTAGATATGTTACCCGTGTGCTGACATCGGTCACACCTTTTCACAAATTCAAAAGCATCTTTAAAGAGTGTAGGCCAGTAAAAACATGATTGAAGAATCTTCGCAGCTGTTTTCGAAGCACCAAAATGCCCTGCATATATAGATGAGTGACAGTTTCCTATTATCAAAGGTACATCTTCCTCTGGTACACAGCAACGAACAATTTGATCAGCCCCCCGCCTGTAGAGAATGGGATCTTCCCAAAAATAATACTTCAATTCAGCGAAGAATTTCTTCTTCTGGTGACTTGAATAATCTGGCGGTATGATAGACCTGGCTAAATAGTTAACTATATCTGCATACCAGGGTGTTTCCATCACACCAAAAATCTATTCGTCTGGGAAGATTTCGTTTATTTCCACTGTCTCTGTTCGTTCTGTGTCCTCAAGCCGAAATAGGTGGTCTGCCACCACGTTTTCACTGCCTTTCTTATCCTTAATTTCCAAGTCAAACTCTTGAAGTAGTAATATTCAACGAATGAGACATGGCTTAGCATCCTTCTTTTCCATTAAATACTTGATAGCGGCATGATCTGTGTAGACTATGACCTTCGACCCCACAAGGTATGATCGAAATTTGTCAAATGCATAGACTACAGCAAGAAGCTCTTTCTCCATAGTGGCATAATTTAACTGAGCATCGTTCAAAGTCTTACTTGCATAATAGATCACGTGAAATACCTTATTCCTTCGTTGACCCAACACGGGTCCCACAGCATAATCACTGGCATCACACATTAATTCAAATGGCAGATTCCAATCCGGTGTGATAATTATAGGTGCTGAAGTCAACTTCTCTTTCAAAGTGTTAAAGGCCTGCAGACACTCATCAGTAAACTCAAATGTGGATTCCTTCATCAATAAACAGCACAGAGGTTTGGTAATTTTTGAGAAATCCTTGATGAATCTTCTATAGAACCCTGCATGACCAAGAAAACTACGAACACCTTTTACTGATGTAGGTGGAGGTAGTTTCTCGATTACTTGAATCTTTGCTCTATCCACTTCAATGCCCTTCGCCGAGATTCGATGCCCTAGTATGATGCCTTCTTGTACCATAAAGTGACATTTCTCCCAATTCACCACCACGTTGGTCTCCGTACACCGTTGTAGCACAAGACTTAGATGCTCTAAGCACTCATCAAATGAAGATCCAAACATAGAGAAGTCATCCATGAATACCTCGATGAATTTCTCAATCATGTTTGAGAAAATAGCCATCATGCAGCGCTGAAAGGTAGCGGGAGCATTGCATAATCCAAATGGCATCCTTCTGTATGCAAAGGTGCCATAGGGGCAAGTGAAAGTGGTCTTTTTCTGATCGTCTGGTGCCACTGGAATCTGATTATACCCGGAGTACCCATCTAGAAAACAGTAATGTGAATGTTCCGCTAATCTCTCCAACATCTGATCAATGAACGGTAATGAAAAGTGATCCTTTCGAGTAGCTGTGTTAAGTTTATGGTAGTCAATGCAAACTCTCCATCTAGTCACTGTCCGTGTAGGAATCAACTCATTTTTCTCATTTTCTATCACCGTGATTCCTCCTTTCTTGGGGACAACTTACACCACACTGATCCATGCACTATCTGATATTGGATAAATAATGCCTGCATCGAGCAACTTCAATACCTCAGCTCTAACCACTTCCTTCACGTGTGGATTCAATCTCCGCTGCCCATCAATGCTTGGTTTGAATTTTTCCTCCATGAGTATCTTATGCATGCATATAGACGAGCTGATCCCTTTGATATCTGCAATTGACCATCCAATGGCTGTTTTATTCTCCCTTAGCACCCGAAGTAATTTCTCTTCCTCTACCTCACTGACAGTGCTTGATATAATAACCGGTAGTGTAGAAGATTTCCCCAGGTACGCATATTGAAGATGTGGTGGCAGTTGTTTGAGTTCCAATTTGGGAGGTTTCACAATAGATGGCACTGATTTTGCAGTCCTAGTTCCCAGCTCTTCATAGTAGGGTTTGCGCATATATGGCTGGTTACTCTCCAAAAATCAAGCACATGTCTCAATCTCACTTGAATCAGAATGGGTGGATTGTGAATGTGCAATGCATGCCTCGTATGCATCGGAAAGATGATGTAGCCGAAATGTGTCTTGAACTGTTCGGTCGACTACATCGATCTGGAAACAACTGTCTGACTCAGTGGGGAATTTCATTACTTTGAACACGTTGAACATCTGCAATCGCTCTCCGAGTGGCTAAGAAAGGTTGCCCCAAAATGAGTGGAACATCCTTATCTTCTTCCATGTCCAAGATAAGAAAATCGGCTGGAAATATGAACTTCTCCACTTTTACCAGCACGTCTTCAATGATTCCTCTTGGATGTGTAAGGGATCTATCTGCTAAATGCAATATTACTGTTGTGGCTTTTGCTTCTCCCAAGCCGAGTTTCCTGAAAACAGAAAGAGGCATTAGATCAATACTTGCACCCAAATCACACAAAGCTTTATCAAAATGACAGTCTCCAATAGTGCAGGGTACAGTAAAACTCCCTGGATCTTTCAGTTTTGGAGGTAGCTTTCTCTGGATTCTGGCACTGCATTCCTCAGTCAACATTACTATTTCGTGTTCTTCTATCTTTCGCTTGTTGGAGAGGATATCCTTCAGGAATTTTGCATAGCTCGGCATCTGGACAAGTGCTTCAGCAAATGGGATGTTGATGTACAGTTTCTTGAAGACTTCAAGGAACTTACTGTATTGCTGATCCATTTTATGCTTTCTCAACCTTTTTGGAAACAGAATAGGAGGCTCATGAGGGTTAACAGGATTAGTATTTTTACCCTGTGATGTCTTGGAATTCCTCTTAACCTCATCTCCTGTTGCATTGTCAGTTTGCTCCACAATTTCTTCCTCCAAGGTTGGCGTTGATTCCTTGTTGGCTCCCGAACTTTTTACATGTGGTTTCAGCAGTTGTACTCCACTTCTGGTTGTTATAGCCTTTGCATGTTCCTTAGGGTTAATTTCAGTATTGCTGGGTAGGTTTCCCGGTGCTCTACCCGTCATGGAAATTGCCATCTATCCCACTTGTGTCTCCAAGTTCTTGATCGCTGCACTTTGATCTTAAAGCGTTGTTTCCGTCCTTCACATAAATTGGTTATTGGCTTCCATGTACTGATTGGTTTGTGCCATAAATTTCTCGAACATATCCTCCAATGGTGGCTTTTTGTCTTGTTGCTGATATTGCCCTTGTGGTCTGTTTTAATTCTGATTAGCCCACGAGAAATTTGGTTGTTTTCTCCAGCCTGGATTGAAGGTTTCTGAATGTGGGTTATTCTGCTGGCGTTGACCCCATTGTGCGAATTCTGCATGTTCTACTCCTTGTGCTAGAATTGGGCAAGTAGCAGTACTGTGATCTGCTCCACATTTTTCACAACTCTGCTTCATAACTTGCTTAGTAGTGGCGGTTTGTGAAATGCTTTCAACCTTATAGAATAAGGAATCTATTTTCGTCGACAGTGCTGAGTAAGTATCTACTTCATACACCCCAGGTACTCTCTTCTGAACTACTTGATCTGTAGACCACATAGCTGAAGTTGTAGCCATCCTCTCAAATAGCTCCTAGGCTCCGTCAATTGTTCTTGTAGAGATAGACCCGTCAGATGATACATCCACCATACTCTTGAATGATGGGAGTAATCCAGTGTAGAAAAATCTGATATGGGTCTTCTTGTCAAAGCCATGTTGCGGGCACTTCCTTAACATGTTCTTGAAATGGTTCCATGCCTCTTCAAATGATTCTGACTCGATCTGGTTGAATATTGAGATGTCATGCCGTATTTTAGCTACTTTAGCTGGCGAGAAGAACTTGGTGCAGAATTTATGAGCTACCTCGTTCCAAGTAGTGATGCTTCCGACAGGGAGTGAATCCAGCCATTCAAGTGCTTTATCCCTCAAGGTGTGCGGGAACAAGCGCAGTCTTATAGCATCATCGGAGATACCTTGGTATCTAAAGTGTTGACACATATCAAGAAATCTAGATATATGTGTATGCGGATTCTCACTAGCCATCCCATGGTATTGATGCCCATTCTGAAACAGTTGAATCACGTTTGTCTTCAGTTGGAAGTTCGGTTGCCCAAATGGAGGATATACAATACTAGATTGACTTTGCACCACCAATGGTGCCATGAAATCCCCAAGTACCGTATTTCCATCCTCTTCCACTGCCAAACCTTCGTTGAGTGGAATTCCCGGTCGATTTTGCTCGTTAGCCATTTGTTGTACCACTCTTGCTTCCCTTTGCCTATGACAGAATGTGCGTTCGATCTCTGGATCTACAGGGACCAAGTCTTGATCAGGTGCTCCTTGCATACAAGCCCTGATATGGCAGAATTAACACAAAAATTCAATATAAACAATAATAAAATAAATCTAATAAAATTAACAAGTACTAAACTAAATAAGTTCGAATTAGTGTCGCAAAAGATAGAATTAAAACTAAAATTCAATCCCCGGCAATGGCGCCAAAAACTTGTTCACAGAATATTTCTTTCAATTTTAAAACCCACCGCAAGTGTATGGTTCGTTAACAAGTAGTAAAATGGACTATGAGTCCAAGTATCATTCCCACGAGGAATGAATTAGCTCTAATTAGACTAATGTGACCTTAACCGAATCTAATTGAATGAAAATTTGGTTTAAATTTGAAAACCCCTAATTGTGGGAGAAATCCCCAATTTGAAACCCTAATTTTTAACGAAAACCCTAATTTCGAAATTGGAAGCCCTAATTTCGAAATTTCACTAATTGAATGACTCAAAAACTCAATTAAAATGTAAATACGCAATTTTGGAAGTTAATGTATAGAAATAAATTGAAATGCAATCATTAGGATCTCGAATCCCCAATTGACTATTAAAAACTCTAATTTCACAAATTTAACGAATCGATGGAAAAATGCCAATTCAATGTTCCTAAACCTATCCAATATACTCTCTCGATATATATTGAATCTACTCTTGCACACCACCAGCCTATATTTCTATGGATGATGCAAATATACAAGAATGCCTGAATTTTTATGAACACCTTATGAATTGCACAAAGTATAGGGGTATATTTCTATCCTCTATCGAACCCTATGTTAATTTATATTATATCGAATCTATTCCCCTTCTTTCGAATGCAAAGAATAAATCATCTAAACTCACATAACATATGGCCAATAATTATGGAAGCAATCAAATCATATAAATCAAACAATTGTCCAACCGAAACTTTATATTGAATTTATGAAATAAAGGAGATTAAATAATCAAAGGTTCATCGATTTCCTAATGAATAAAAACCCTAGCCTATCATCATAATTATAGAATCAAGAATTAAAATGAAATTAAAAGATATAAAGAATACGCCCGTATGATAATCCTTCAATTTTGTGTGTAATCTTCAATTCCTTCTTGAATCATTGTGAAATCAAGCCCAAGATTGTGTTTCTTGCCTTCAAATTGAGTGTATTTCTTCTCCCTAGTCGTTCCTCCCTTCAATTTGATGATTTTGGGTATTTATATTGCGTCAAAATCAAGTAGGAAAAGAGTTTCAACGAAAATAAAAAACTGCAACGGAGGCCCCCGAAATATCACTATGCGACCGCATAGAAGGTTTCTATGCGGTCGCATAGACCAATAAATTTTTCCCCAAAATTTCCTACAACCATCTATGCGACCGCATAGATGGTTACACTATGCAGTCGCATAGACTAACCAACTCTGAAGTCTTTACATTTTGGTCCCTGAACTTTCCTTATTGCTTCTCTTGACTTCTTTCTTCAATTTCTTCATCTTTTCAACAAATTTTATCCTCCAATTGATGATTGACACCATCGAATCTCTTGCCACTCATTCGGCTCATCTTTTGAGTATTTGCGCTTTAGTCCTCCAACTTTTAACTGTCTTCATTTCAGTCCCTCTTCGATTCTTTCTTCCTCCACTTGTTTTGCTTTGTCCTTGAGCTCATACTCGACATGTTTTTACTCTCGTTTTGCATTTAGCTCAACTTCTCAATATTTGCACCTTTGGTCCTCGAACTATCAATTTGTTGCGTTTTGGTCCTTCTTCGGCTCTTTTCTCCTGAATTCCACATTTTTCATTGAATTGCCTACAATGCATGAATTTAACTAGATTAAGTCACAATTCAACCATTTTATCCATGTTTAAGTCATGTTTGTTAACCAAATCAGTGTGTAAAAATATACTTATCAGGAATCATCAGCCTAAAGCTCGTTACAGGGGCTATATAAAAAGCAAATGAGAAAATGGCACAAAAAAAAAAGATAAGAAAGCCCTTGGACATTTGATTGAAGAAATTACACCTTTGAGGCGAGGCAAGTAGCCTAGTTTAATCTTGAGTGTCGAAGCAAGCAAACCTAGGAGAATCTTTACTTGTTGGCATGCGACTTTGTGATAGTGAGATTAATCCAGACTAAGAGAAGGTAAGGACTACAGCTACATAAACTCCTAACTGTAAAATACCACCCCGGGATAATTGAGTGAAAAGAACAAGTTTGGGGGGGTGGTATATCTCTCGAGTGAAGTAAGGACACATTTGAACACTTGGGGTTGGGACTCAATCCATCATGACCTTGACATGTTGGCATGACTTCACACACACACGTCAAGTGTGCATTTAACCGGTAAAGGTTTATTCCATTCTCACACTAATCCGTTTTTCATAAAGTTAAATACTTAGTCCAATCCTGAGCCACAGCAGGTTATTAAGCCATGTTTGTTCAGAAGTTAGCCACTATCTTGTTTGAGGACAAACAATAGTTCAAGTTTTACGGGGTTTGATAAGTGTGTTTTTACACACTTATTTAGATCACAAACATGACTTAATCACCAGCAAAATGATTGAATTGTGGATTAATTTCATTTCATTTGTAAATTATAGGGAACATTGATGGACTTGGCGAAATTCGAGGGAAAAGACGCAAAAAAAAGGACTAAAATAAAGCAAAGTAAAAGTTCAAGGGCCAAAGTGAAATTATCTAAAAGTTGACCCGATGAAGGAATCAAGAAATTTATTGAGCAGAATACAAGTTGGGGGCTAAAATTGAGTGATAGAATGACCAGAAACAAGAAAAGAGGTCAAGAAGTGAAAAAAATAAAGTTCGAGGACCAAAATGGCATAAATTGAAAAGTTCACCCTATGCGGTCGCATAGGGTATACCTATGCGGTCGTATAGAGTGATGCAGGAAAATTTTTGGCCAAAGATTTTAAGCCTATGCGGTCGCATGGGCAAAGTTCGAATGTCGATCTACAGTTTCCCTTTCGCGATGAAATTCTTATAGAAACATAATCTAAACACAATATAAATACCAGAAATCATCCAGAATGAAGAAGAACACATTGAAGGATAACAAAACACTTCTTGGAGATCAAATTGAGGGAGACCAACGAGAGATTTCACGAAAAACATCAAGATTTCATCAAATCTCAATATTTGGTGATGTTCTATTTTCAAGAATTCATGTATTTCTTTAAATTTTCAATGTTAGGCTAAGTTTTCTCATGCTAGGAGATTGATGAACTGTGTAATATGATTTTTGGAATTTAAATTCTTGCAATTTGATAAATTGACCGCATATTTGATTATTTGAATGATTTATATACATTAATTTTTTCCATGATTGAGTGCGCGCAATTATGTGATGTGTAATGATTTATTTCTTACATTCGAGAGAAGGGAAATAGATGTGACAAGGTATAGATCATCGTAGGGTCCGATACGGGATAGAAATATACTTGTATGCTTTGCGTGATTCTTTAATTGCTCATAAAACCCTATGCATTTTTATGTCTATGCATCTGTCATCGAAATATAGGCTGGTGGTATATAAGAATAAGTTCAATATTGTTCAAGAGAGTGTGTTTGATAGACTTAGGAGCATTGAGTCAGCAATAATCAGATGGTGTTGTCAGATTGTAAAATTGGGGTTTCAAGTGATTATTACATAAGAATTTGTGATCCTAGTGTTTTCTAATTTTATTGAATACAATCGATTTTTTTATTCCAATCATCATTTTGTGATTAATTTCATTTGAACACATTGTTTGCATAATCAAATCATTTAGCGAAATTAGGGTTTTTCTAAGAATAAATTCCTGTTTTGACAACTTCATTTCGATTAAGGCTAAGGTAGACAAAATTGAATTACTCGATCTCTGTGGAACGATATTCAAAACTTAATATTTCACTTTATTACTTATTAACGAACTGTATACTTGCGGTAGTTTTAAATCGAAAGGAAATAATTTCGTGAACATCGATCCTGCTTGAATTTGATCCTGCTTTGTCTGACATCCCATTTCTAAGATATTTCTGCCTCACTGTAATTTTCACTTGTGTATCACATAATATTTGGCTTTTACCCTCTATTGATCTCACCACTCTACCTTTTCCCACTCAATGCTTTCATCCAAGTGCTTCAAAGAATAAATTGAAATTATAGGAATTAGCCTCATGGATTCTAATCTAGGCATAATTAAGAATAGTGAATTTAAGAGGAATTCGTACAATCGGAATTGAAAACTCGACTGGAGCTAACGAAACCCAAGAATTGATTGAAACGACACTTTGAATTAATTGGAAGGAAATAAATGACTAAAAAAATGACAAAGAAGAATTGTTGGAAAAGATAATAACAATAGCAAATCCTTTTTTTCCACACCTTCTCTCTTTTTTTCTTTTTTTTTTTTTTTAATATTTTGACACTTTTTTTTTTATATAGAAAACTTGACTAAGATACCGACAAAACAAAAGAAGTTGACTTGGATGCTAGCTCAAAAACAACTTTTGAAAATTACAAAAAATTTATGGATCAGAGACTCAAAATTAATGAAGAGTGCAAAGAACACAATGTACGTGAAAAATACTAGAAAATAAGGACTCAACAGTGAAATTAAAAGATAAAACCTTGATTAATTTGGAGCCGATACTTTGATACCAACTGATGTGAACCTACATAGTAACAGAGACTACGAAAGCCACAAAAGATTGTAGAACCCAAGAAAGCTAAATTTAATCACGATGGACTTGAACTAAGAACAATGAAACAAGCAACCCCCTAATATAAAGATTTGAAGTACCTCTTGATTACATAATTTGAAATTCGCACCCGATGTTGAACGTCATAAGATTTTCACCTTGATAAATTCAAATTGTCCCTAGAAGAACAAAGGAATGAAAGCAAGAAAATTGCATCTCTTTTATTTCTCTCAAAATATTGTATTAAAGTTGTACAATAAAAGAATGATAATATATTTATACTAGCCCTAAAATCTAGTGAAAAGCGGAAAAAATATCAATAGAAGATTGCAAGAATTTTACTGAAACTAGAATTCTATCAAAATAAGGAAATTTGTGGAAAAAGAAAATTTTTGTCTCAAAATATAACCATGCGATCGCATGGTTGATTGGCTTGCGGTCGCACAAGCCACTCCAGTAGCCTTCCTTTAGTCTCGGACTACCACCATGTGATTGCATGGTAGATTTCACTGTACTGTCGCACAGTTCAATCCATTGGTCCCATCTTCGTCCACGCGTATCGAGTTGATCCAATTGTTTTCAACCTTCGACCCCAAAATGGAACTTGCCTCATTTCTCGTCAAGATCGTCATTTCATTAATTGTTGATTGAACAAGTAGCCATATTGCTTGATTTGCCCACTTTGCCCACAATCATGTCATCGATCCACCTTCGATAATCAACAAGTCTCGTCTTAGGCACGTCTTCGTTGGGCTTGGCTCTTGGATCACTTAATAAGATGTTGTATTTTGAACCCTAGACCTATAATAAAGAAAATGTACTTCCAAAATTTTTTTGTGGGTAAAACGTGTTTTCCAAATAACACTTTATCAAATGGAAGCCATTTACTGGATTGTTAACACCTAGCCTCGTGATTACCATTGGATCATATTCTACAGACTTCTAGTTTATATCTTCTAATTTATATCTTCCAAGTGACGCTTTGACTGGTGGGTCTATCATTCTCGGGTTTGGCTGTTCTGTTGACCTCTAGAGAAAGAAAACCTCATTATTTGTTAGGATTTTACATTCTTGAGTAATTAGAGTGTGTAAATGTTAGAATCTCTTACATATACACCTGATCGTAAGCACGTGATGTTTTTCTAAATGATTTGTGTAAAGAATTTGAGTGATTCGTGTGATCAATGGAGTTGGTGACAAAATTGAGTGCTCTGTCATGATTCTTGGCTAGAGGGTTTTTCGATCTAAAGTTTTGTGTAGAAATAAGTCTTTGCGGCTTCATCTTGTATTTTTGAACCGATTCTAATTTTTGGCTGTCATATTTTTGGTTATAGTGTAATCGAGCTTTATCCATTTATAATGGTACTCAACATGGCATTAGGCCATAGAAGCGATCACCGAAATTCTGAGGCTTCAGCTCAAAACATCCTTTGTGTTGATTTTTTATTTCTGTTATTTTCTTTATGTGAATGTATTATTGTTAGTTTTGAATCTTTGATTAATCTTGCATGTTTCTCGAACTCTTCATAAGATAAATTAAAACTGCCTTCTAAGTTATCATTATTTCAATCTAGATTAATTTATTAGCCTGGCTATCCAAAAAATATCATCCACTCTAAGGCCATATTAGCCAATAGGTCCAAGAAAATTGCTTAAAATAATTAGAGTTTTTTTGAAAAATGGTCTGCATCTTTTGGTACATAAACTCGGATTTGGTAGTCAAAAGAAAACTTGACCGCCTTTTTGTTTTACGCCTTGCCTATACATGGGGTGTTTTAAAAATGCATCATGCCTAAGCACGCCTAAATGCTGGCATGGTGCCTTACAGAAAATCGATTTTTAAAAAGTTACTCTTCACCCACTAAATTTTACTATATGTTTCCACTTGTTAATTGAAATTGAAAAGATTACTCGTTGCTCACCTAAATTTGAACAAAATAAATCGTTTCTTACTAAACTTTGCCATAGGTGACATTATATAAGTGATTGATGGGTAACTTTTTTCAAATTTGAGTGAATAACGAGTAACATTTTAAATTTCGGAGAGCAAGTAGTAGCATATGGCAAAGTTCAATCAGCAAAAAGTAACTTTATAAAGATCCATGAGCAAGTAGTAACTTATAACAAAGTTTAGTAACCATTGATTAAATTAACTCATGGGTAGGGCTGGGCAAATTTCCCGAACCGAATCCGACGATTCTTGTCAAATTAAATACCCGAACGGGTATCTGAATTGAGAACTGACGGGTACGGTTCGGTTCTCGGTTTTAGACCAAGAACCGAATAAGAACTGAATCTTTATAATTTTTTTTTATATTGCGTAAATCAAATTATTTTAATTTTAATTTTTTCTAAACAAATTAACAAATTAACGGTTTCTAAATCCAAAATTTTGGCCCAATAATTTGTTTCATTTCTAATTTTTTAATTTTTGGCCTAATTATCCATTTTATTGTTTCATTTCTTAGCCAAACAAGATCAAATCTACTAAACAACTCTAAACACCTACAATAAAGTGCATAATGTTGTCTCGACTTTCGCACTCACTCTCGCAACATCGCTAATATTTCAAAACCTATACAATCGTCGGTCGACACCGTGACCTCCAATCGAAGATGTGACCTCCGCCGATCGAAACTTTGATCGTAACGATCATTTGAACAAGGTAATTTACTAGTTTTTGACATTCCAAAATCATTGAATGTATAATTAGTTTTATTTATATAATGTCGTTATAAATGTTAAAAAATTTAATTATAGTACAGAATCGAACGGAACCAAATCAAACTGAACCCGAACGGTTCCATAATTATATTTGGACGTGACGATTCCATTTACTAGATACCCAAAAAGTTTGGTTCGGTTCGATTCTCTTTAGAACCGAACCAAACTGACCTGCGCCCACCCCTACTCATGGGTCTAAACATGCATGGTTAAAATTAATATTTAACTTTGAAAATTAATTTATTAGCATCTTTTACCCGAAAATTTTAATGATCAAAGTGAACTATTCCATAAAGTTCAGTGACCTAGTGAGCTATGTTGAATACCTTTTGATATCCATATCATGACTTCCTATAAATAGGGAAATACAACTAAACAGCCTAAATAATAGGAAGGTTTTTGAAATTAGTCTAAGAAATGAAAACATTTGAAAAATAGTCTTTAAACAACTATCCTTCCAAAAATACCCCTTATAGAGAAATTGCAACCAAAACCACTACAATGTATAAAAACCTTCAAATAGATCCTCAAGAAAATATAGATTATAAATCTTTGATAAATTTAAATCCAAATATAATACAAAATTTTATTGATCTAAAAAATGCAACAGAAAGTGAATTAAACTATTTAGAAGAAGATCTGAAAGGATTCTTTACAGAATATTTAAATCCAAAATTAAAAAATAAAAACGTTTTTATAGATAATAATACAATCAAAACAGAAAATGATATATATAAACTAATTTTTAATCTGAGAAGAAGAATTAAAGAACTAAATAAAATTATTAAAGAAGGAGTATTAATAAAAAATAGTGAATTTTATAAGTTTTATTGTGATATTTTAAATACTTATGAAGATTTTAATTGGCTCAAAAATATTAACCCCTCCACTGCACACTCCGATAAGATGGTATCAGAGCCATGTTACGAACCACAAATTATGATGAATATAGTAGATGAAGAAAATATAATTGAAGAATTTTTGAAAAAAGTCGAAAAACATAAAAAATCTAGTTATCCTTATTTACCTAAAAATACCACAAATGAAAATTTTGGGAATATACATAAAAGATTAGAGAATCTAGAACATAATCTACAAATAGGAAATGCCCTATTAGATAAAAACCTTAGAGGAAAAGATAGGATTATAATTAATCCACCTCAAGATTTTAGGATAACACAAAAAGAAAATAATAAAGGGAAAAAACATGAAGAAAAACAATACATGATTACAGATGTAGAAGAAATAGAACAAAAATTCTTAGAATCTACAGGAGAAGAGTATGAAGAATATAAAAAACAATTAGAAGAATTAACTGAGAAAATGGAAAATATAAAGATGAATACTAATCCATCCTCAAGTCATGATATAAAGGTAGAATTCAGTAGTGATGAAGAACAAGATTATCCTTATGGTACCCCAATACCTGATAAGGCTAATATTAATCAATATAGAAAAACACAGAAAAGATACACTAGAAATGTAAGAAAACAATCCATAAAAGAAATAAATCCAATGAAATCTTATAATGAACCAATTCATACAATAGGAGTATGGTTAAATCTAGATTGTGTAGATAAAAATAAAGCTATTGAAACATGGATAAAAAGTACAGATTTAGCTATACAATTTAACAAATGGGAAACATATACAGCTTTTGGATTTATAGAACACACATTCAGAGGAATTGTTTCTGAATGGTGGAGAAAATTACCAGAAACTATCAAAGGAAGTATAAAATACGGAACAAATAGAACTGAAGTATTAGATAATAGAAACACTCTAAATGAACAAAATATACAGGAAATATTAAAAAGATTTGAAAATATCTTAAGAACAGAATTCTTAGGAGATAGGTATGCTTCTAATGAAGAAGAAAGAAAACAAGATGAATATAATCAATGAATGATTTTAATGGAAAATTTAAAGATATGTGATATGTGTGAGTTAGAAAGATATACATGTAAATTTGAAGAATTATACTATATACTTAATCAAGGAGACTATCAGGAAAATAAACCTATTTTAAGGTCTTATTTTACCAAGTTACCATTTCCATGGGGAATCAAGTTACTAAAAGAATATGAGAAATTACTACCTCTTGGAAAAGAGGAAGGAGTTGAAATAGATAGTCTTAGAAGTAGAATTAAATTTACAAGAAGAATGATAGGAATGTGGTGCAGAGAAGCACTAGAAAATAAGAAAGCTTATAAAATAAGAAAGAATTCATTATATTGTTATAAAGATAATGACCAAGTTGAACAATTTGGATGCCATAAGAAGAAATATAAACCATATAAGAAATATAAAAGGAAATTCAAAAAATATAAAAAATTCAATAAAAAGAATTTTAAACCACATAAAAAATATTTTAAGAAAAGAAATTGGAATAAGAAATTTAAACCAAGAAACATTGAAAAATGTAGATGTTTTATTTGTAATGAAGAAGGACACATTGCTCCTCAATGTCCTAAAAAGAAAGATAAACAAAACATAAAAACTCTTAGAATTTATGAAAAATTCCAAGAAGATAGTAATATAGAACCAATCGAATATTTTGAAAATTTAAGTAGTGAATGCAGTAGTATTTATGAATTAGATACATCTTCATCAGAAGAAGATTATGAGGAGATAGTATATATGAACCAAGAGATACAACAATCAGAAATAGAAATAGAAACAACTGAAGAAGTTGAAGATTCTATAGAAGGTATTAATCAGGAAATAACTTTTGATATTAAAAAATATGCAGGAATCACTAAAAAAATATTAGATCTACAAGAAAAAGATGTATTCCATCAAGGATTCTTAGGAATTTTACCAAGGGTAAATAAAACAATTGTGAGTATGAATTATAAAGAAATGTCTATCAACATAGAAGATACTATAGGAAAGGCAAGAATTCCTATAATCACAAAAGAATGGGTAAAACAAAAACTATCCAAAATCCCAGAAAATGTAAGGAACAAATTAAAATGTATTGAATTAGGAGGAGTCCAGATAATGGTAAAAGGATTCTTTAGAGAAGGAATGCATATACCAATAGAAATATACTGTATGGACAATAGAATCTTACAAGATCCTATAGATGCCCTATTAGGAACAGTTATAGGAAACTTAGTGTATCAAAAGATAATATTTACAGTAAAACCAAATTATGCCATATCATTAAGTGATGAAAATATTGACCAAAGTTTCAATCTATACTATAGAATTGGAAATTTAAAGATGTTACGAAGAAGTAAGGCTATTAGTATAAGCATAAAATCAATTTTTGCTTTTAGTACTAGCTATCATCACAATTTAAGGAAAATAACTGATAACATAATAATACATAAAGATTTTGAGGAATTAGCACAATACATACCTCCTGGGAAATATCAAGAATATGAAGTAACGATACCAGAACAAATAATGCTTGATTTCCATAAACAAGCAAAAGAAATTAATTCTGAAGGAAAATTAAAAAGAAGAAATAGTGTCAGCTTAGAAGGAGACAATCTTATTGCAAGATTTCCTTCTAGACAAGACTCTAGGATAAGCAGACTTAAGAATTTAAGTATTGCTGAACCATCAAGTTCACAATATTACATTAAGACAAGATATGTAAACCAAG
Organism: Olea europaea var. sylvestris; assembly: GCF_002742605.1. Lineage (NCBI taxonomy): Eukaryota > Viridiplantae > Streptophyta > Magnoliopsida > Lamiales > Oleaceae > Olea > Olea europaea. The sequence continues at coordinate 16,374 of NW_019252586.1, read as the reverse complement.
AAGAATTTAAGAAAAATCTTCTTGTCCTTATAGATACTGGAGCAGATAAAAGTCATGTAAATTCTAAGTTTGTTAATCATCTAATAGACTTTGAAATACCAGAACCATATATATTTAAGGATTATTTAGGAAATAATCTTGAAAAAAAAACATGGTATTACACTTTCTCAAAAGAAAGCTGAGATAGCTAAAACAGAAATAGAATTCTTAGGATTATTTATAAAAAAAAAGGAGAATTGCAATTGCAATCTCATATTGGAGAAAAGCTTCAAGTATTTTCTGAAGAAATCAAAGATAAGAAACAATTACAAAGCTTCCTCGGTATATTAAATTATGCTGAAGGATTCATTGAAAATTGTGCTAAATTGAAAAATTATTTTCTTCCAAAATTAAGAAAAAATATAATGTGGTCTTGGGAAGAGTAAGATTGTGAAAATATAAGAAAGTTAAAAGAAGAATTAAAGGTATTGCCTAAACTTGTAATACCCCAAGAAGAAGATTTTTTTATCCTGGAAACTGATGCTTCAGATTACTACTGGGGAGCAGTGCTAAAAGTTAAAAAAAAATCATAAAGAATATAAATGTGAAAAAGATTGTTCTTGCCCTGAGATACTTGCAGGTTATACATCAGGGACATTCAAAGAAGTTGAAACAAGATATGAGACGAATAGAAAAAAACTCATTGCTGTAAAAAGAGGAGTTCAAAAATATGAAGATTATTTATTACCAAAGAAGTTTTTGATTAGAACTGATAATACTCAAGTTAAAGCATTTTTGAAAAATAATGTTGATCCATTTGTGACTAATAGATACATAATTAGGATACAAATTTGGTTTTCATATTTCAAATTTGATATTGAATATATTAAAGGAAAAGCTGACTTTCTTCCTGATTATCTTAGCAGGGATGGAGCTAGAACAATTAAGGACGAAAGTCCAGATACTTGAGATAAAAGTTTCCTATTTGGAAACCCAAATTCAAAATATCCAAGATAGCCTTCGAGGTAAGAATTTAGCCCATGAGGCAGAAGTTACTTGTACCAAGACTAGTATCCCTTCACAGGGACTTGTGAATACTAGCGCTCTCCCCGAGGATAAAGGGAAAGAAAAGAAGGTAATAAGAACCCCTTCACAGGGAATACTCAAACCTATTACTGGTAATAGATATATTCAAGATATCAAAAGAGAAGGTAGCTCTTCACAGAGCCAAACTCAATCTAAACTTTTTATTGAAAGGATAGATCCCAAAGATATTGTCAAGATATGCCATGAAGCAAAAATGCCCAAAAAAGATAACCATGAAGAAGTAACACTCTTTATTGTTATTTTTAATATTCTATCATATTGGTATCTGGAGATTGGAAAGTGGATGAAGACTGTCCACTATTCGAAATATAACAAGATAAACTTTTATCCAGGAGCACCAGCCAACTGGGTTCGAAATTGCTTTGAAATAGGAAATATAATTTGTATATATCCTAGTAAAGATCTCAAGGAGATAGCTCAGCTTCCAGCCAACATTAGGAAAGCTGTTAAAAGATATACTGAAGTTGTTAAAACAACAAATATATATATTAGATTTCATTCAGTAACAATAGAATGGGATCCTGTCCTTGAATATATGCATCCATCGTTCCATGTGATCAAAATGGGACTAACAAATCAACATTTTTTACCAGCCAATCAAAATGTTGTTAAAAATGGATATCAAGATATTTTTAATATGATGCCCTATAGAAGAGCAAAAGGGTATAAAGAGATATTTGAACATATAACTCAGATAATTACTGAAAAAGAAAAAATATGGGTTTATCCATCTGAAGATCATATTATCTATTCCAATGCAAGGATGGATACCAAAGAAGAAGATATTTGTTATCTCGACCATCTAGTATCTGCAATTATATCCAACCAGGTGAATGGATCGGAAGATGTGGCTAAAGAATTATGCAAGTTACTTTGGAATTACAGTGATCATCATTGTGAATATTGTGTTGTTGAAGATATGAGTCAAGCATCCCTTAATGATGAAGAATTCCCTTCAGAATTCTTTGATTAAAAAATGGAGAAGTGATGATGACTAAAGTAGCCCTTTATCACTACTTTAATAAAGAAATTTATAAAAGAAAAACTGTGGCTACTAGAAGACAGAAGATAATGCGAGAAAAGTCTCTATAATTGTGACTACTTCCTACCAATGGTCACAAGTGGTAGACAAAGATAAAAGATAAGGCATCCAATTTCAAGATAAGAGGTCCACCCAACAAAAAGACAATGAAAAATTCAGTGGAGATAAGATGGCCCAGCTACCCAACAAAGAAAGGTGGAAAACACTTGTCCAAGATAATATTCCAAAATCATCTATAAAAGGAGGCATGAAGGAAGGAGGAAGACATCTCGAAATACCTTGAAATAATTTCTCTTAAACACATTTGAGAGAAACCCTTTGTAATCTGTATACACTACTTGTATTCAGAAAAATATTAGATAGCTTGAAGATAGGAAAGCTTGTAAGAAGGTAATCACTTATGGAGTTCTAAACTTCATAAGGTGAGTACCAAAGGTATGTAAATATAGTTTGCAAGCATGTAAAATTTCAGTTCATGAATATTAAAGTAAAGTTTGTTATGTTCAACAAAGTTTTCATAAAAGGATTTCGTTAAGTTTCTCATGATTCCTCGGCAGTACAGATAGAGATTTTAAAAGATTTTCAAAACTTTGATTTTGAATGGATGTTAGCCATGCCAAAGTACCCGTATTTAATGAATGGTTTAGGGGAAAAGGCAGTTTTCTAACAAAAATTTGTAGCACCTTGTGTGTGAGTTATCTTTTAAAATTTCGTTCCAAGTAGGAACTTGATTCTGAAAAGAGTTTGGATAGAGGTGAAAACAGAGACTCTGGATACTGTGAGATAGCGTCTGTGGAAACACGGCTAGTTCTCTAGAATGAGAAATGCAACCTTAATTGAAAAGCCTTTTGCGGAAGCAGTTGTGGACCCAAATGATTTCAAAACATTTTAAACCTTTACTTGATTCAGAAGATTGATTAAGTACATGCAAAGCATCTATAAGAGCATACTGGAGGGAAAGCCTGTTTATTTCCACTTGATTACTGTAAGTTAGTTAATTGTTTTTACATGCCTATGCTTTAATTATTTTCATGAACAATTCACAAGCATCCACTTCCACTACTAATGATGATAATAATCTTATTTTAATTTTAGATGAAAAAGATGTTTCGTTCTTACTTAAACTAGATAAAAAATCTGATGATATATTTCTTGTTGGTAAAGAAAAAATAGAAGAAATATATAGAGATATAGATTATAATTGTAGAAATAATATAGGATTTGATCCTGTAGGAACTAGCAGAGAAATAAGAAAAGTAGAAGATATTATAACTAAACATATGGATCTACAAGAAGAAATTTCAGAAGGATTATTTAAAGGATATATAACAAAGAAAGGTCAACCTATAATCTTTAAAGAATTATTAAAATATAAAGAATATTTAAAAATGTTCAAAAAATTGAAAATTATAGATATAGGGCCTGATTGATAAATCCTTAAACATATAAGATAGATCTTGTAAATAATTTCATTAAGGGCAATATAGTACTTTTAATAGGAAAGACTATTGTGGAAAAAATGAAGAATTTACCAGCTATTCTCAAAGTTGTCCCCCTATAAATATCACTCTCTGCCGTCACTCTCGCACACTATCTCTGAGCAATCTGATCAGTAACTCTATCACCCTTTCATCAGGCAAATAAGTTTTTCTTTCCAGCCTACCGATCTCCCCTCTCAGCCTAAAAAATCAAAATCATTTTCCAAATTTTTCCTAAGAAGTTTAGCAATTCCTAACGAAATATGCATTTTTGAGGTATGAAATCGTCTGCTTTGGCTATTTTGGATGTTTCTTGCCAGTGTTGTTGGTGATTCTTTTTGTGGGGTTTGGTGACTTTAGATTCAACTTTAGGGAAGCTCACCTTTTGACAAAGAAGCACGATCGTGTTGTGGTAATTGAAACAATTCTGTTCCTTTGGTTAGTTCAATTCAGATTCACTCTGTAAATTTTATTTCTAGATTGAAAATTCAAGAAATATTAAAATTCAAGGATTCTAGTAAACATTGGAAACCTTTGAACTAACTTGTTGATCCAAATGTATAACCTTATTTAACTAAACCAAAGCCCATTCCATCCCTTGCATTATTTAACTCTATGAATATGGTGTTTCTTGTTTCATTCTTTAAGTTTCAAAACGTCCTATACCCTTCTTCTTGTTCCCTGAACTTTGCCCTCCGGTTCATTTTCATTGCTTTATGATTGAGTTTCTGCTTGATTCTCGAAGTGTTCTTTATCAACTCACCTTATTTAATTGCATGCACTTCAACTGAAAATATTATATTACCCTTTGTTTTTATTGATGCTCAGCACTTTGTTTTTATTGTAACGAAAATATTTTCACTTTCTAGGCTGCTTCAGTGGAGAAACTTTATAAGATTTTTGAAAGATGATCATTAGGGCAAAATCCTTCCTGGCTCATGACAATTGCAAGTTACTATAACTTGTTTTATTCTGATTCGGCTCATCCTGAAATTTGTAAATAAATGTACAGAGCACTGTCTCCTAGATTATCAGTTATGTAAACGAAAACATTGTTCTTCGACTAGTTTGGTGTATTGGTTTGATTTTGCTTAATATATTTAAGCAACTTACTCGTGTCATTGGTCCAAATTTTATTTGACTGCTTGGAGCCTTTAGTTCGATTACCTATCCCTCATTAGATTCCGGAGCTGTTTTAAACTTCAAAACTAATATTAATTTTTAAAGACTTTTGTTTCAAATCACCATAATGGATAATAGATAATTAGACTTAATAGTTCCAAGACTCAATTGCAGAATTTCCACACGATTTATGCATTTACAAAAACGATACTTTTAAAATGTATGAATGCCTTCATTAATTTTACCTTTAATATACTCATACAATTCTTGCTAGCCTGCCAAAGTGCCTTAGTGGGAGAATGAAGGAATTGGCTGTTTGATTCTTCTTCTTGAGAAGTAACTTCTAAAGCATTTTGTGGATATTATATATACAAAATGATGTTGCAAATTCTTTTTACATGCTGACTTCATTGGGGACCAACATCGTTTTGGTTGATAAAACTTATCTTCACAATTCGGTTGCAAAAGGAGGTGGTTCAAGAAAATCTACCCATGATATTTCTGAAGAAATGCAGTTGCAAATATAAAGATAGAAGAACATATAGTTAACCATATTTCTTCAGAAACATATAAAAATATAAATACTAACTTTCTACATTGTGGCTTTAATGTCTTATCAGCTCCTTTAGCAACAGCATTCTGAAGATAAATCTTATCGACCAAAACAACTTTCGTCCTCAAAGAAATCAGCATGTAAAAAATTTGCAACATCATTGTGTAAATATAATATCAACAAAATGCTTTAGAAATTACGTCTCAAGCAGAATAATCAAACAGCCGATTCCGTCATGCTCCCACTGAGGCATTTTGATAGGCTTGCAAGAAGTGTTGAGCATTATAAAGGTAAAATTAATTATGGCATTCATACATTTTGGAAGTATCATTTCTGAAAATGCATAAATTGTTTGGAAATGCTGCAATCGAGTCCTGGGACTATTGAGTCTAATTATCTATTTTCCATTATGGAGATTTGAACCAAAATTCTTTAAAAATTAATATTAGTTTTGAAGTTTAAAACAACTCCGGAATCTAATGAGGGAAAGCTAATTGAACTAAAGGCTTCAAGCAGTCAAATAAATCTGGACCAACGACATGAGTAAGTTGCTTAAGTATATTAAGCAAAATTAAACCAGTAAACCAAACTAATCTGAAGAACAGTATTTTCATTTACTTAACTGATATCTAGGAGATAGCACTCTGTACATTTATATGCAAATTTCGGGATGAGCTGAAATCAGAACAAAACAACTAATGTGCAATTGTCATGAGCCGGGAAGGATTCTGCCCTAATTAGCATCTTCCAAAAATCTTATAAAGATTCTCCAGTGAAGCAACCTAGAAAGTGAAAATATTTTCTTTTAACAATACAAACATAGTGCAAAATATTAAAATTTATAGAGCACACTCAAACCAGACTAATATAATATTTTCAGTTGAAGTGCTTACAATTCAATAAGGTGAGCTTATTGAGAACACTTCGAGACTCAAGCAGAAACTTAGTCAGAAGCAATGAAATTGAAACAGAATGCAAAGTTCAGGGAACAAGAAGAAAGGTATAGGACGGTGAAACTTAAAGAATGAAACAACAAGCACCATATTTATAGAGTTAAATAATGCAAGGGACGGAATGGGTTTTGGTTTAGTTAAACACGTGATACATTTGGATCAATAAGTTAGTCAAAAGGCTTCCAATGTTTACTAGGATTTTTGAATTTTAATATTTCTCGAACTTTCATTCTAGAAATAAATTGACAGAGTTAATCTGAATTGAACTAGCCAAAGGAGCAGAATTATTTCAATTACCTCAACGTGATCGTGCTTATTCATTAAAGGGTGAGCTCCCCCAAAGTTGAATCTAAAGTCACCAAACCCCACAGAAAGAATCACCAACTACATTGGCAAGAAACATCCAGAATAACGAAACAAAGGATTTCTTACCTCAAAAAATGCAAATTTCGTGAGGAATTGTTAACCTTCTTGGGCAAAATTTGGAACTGACTTTGATTTTTAGGCTGAGAAGGGAGATCAGTGGGCTGGGAATTTTAGGCTGGAAAGAAAAACTTGTTTACCTGATGAAGTGAGAGAATGAAGTAAAGAATGATAGAGTTATTGAGATAACTTGTAGACAGCGTGAGGGAGTGATGACAGGGAGTGATATTTATAAGCAGTCATGAGATTGATATCAAAGGTATTCTTTGTGAATAGGACTGGAACTTAAAACTCAATATAGTTTACTAGGTCACTGAACTTTATGGGATATGTCACTTTGATCATTAAATTTTCAGGTAAAATACCCTTATAATTTACTTTTCAAAGTCATAAATTAATTTTAACCATACATGTTTTAGACCCACAACAAGTAATCACTTATCCACTATTCATTTCTACCAACTTATAATTTTAACAACTAAAGAGGAAAGTTAAACAAAGGCAAAGTAGCTTCTTCTTTTTTTATTTTTTTTTAAATAATTAGATAAACTAATTTTTAATGATTCTCTAACAACAGGCATATTTTACAAATGTAATATTAAATTTTCCAATAGGAAAACAAATGTTGATAATTACTTAATTTTCTTAGAACTCAAAGAATCCTTTATTTTGACTCAGGGGAATATCTTATAGCTGGACTAGCCTAATATATAATTACATAAAAAATCGTGAAAATTGCTGGACTTCCTGTAGACAGAAAATTAAAATTAATAAGTGCCCAAAATATATCAAATATTCGTTGTGCTTGTGCCCTCACATATGACAACAAGAATGCTCAAATTTACAATTAGAATTTCTAATAGGAAAAAAAATGCTAAAAAAAAAAAAAAAAAATAATAATAATTAAATTCTGAAATTACAAAATTTTATAATGCAAAGTTTTCAAACTCAGTTGTCCTTATGGTTCTTAAAATGCTCCAACATGTTACACTTTGGAAAAATCATAAAATGCACCATGTGGATGCATAATGTAATTACACCGCGTGCCTACTTTCAAAAATATATTATACATATCACTATTTCTTAAGTATTAACAAATAAATGCAAGCTCTCTTAAAAAATAAACAGGAAAAGAATAACAAAACATATTCTGCATAAATAAGAATCTATACAGTTTATATGTTGTTTTATGTTTTCTAATTGAAATTACAATTTACATATTAAAATTTCCTAAGCAAGTACAACTAGTACACAATTTTTGTTAAAAAAAAAAAATAATAATAATACAGAAATGTTTCAATGAATAGTTTTTAGAGCATGTCTAACATTTGTCTATGAAATAAGAGCATTAATTACGACATCAATAAAATAAGGTCAGGAATCCAAATAGTCCAGTTATTGGCTTAAAAAATCACAACTAGACTTTAGTGAACTAAAATTGAAAGATAAGAATGAGAATAGAAATGATATAATTATAATTTATAACAAGACTAGAATTTAAAATCTTGGGGTACAGATATATCTTCTTGTAAGCTATTCTCATGACTGACAATAATATTCTTATTGTAATATACCATCTTCTTTGCCCAATAGACTAATGTTTTAAGTAAATTTAAAGTTCACTAAATATGTAAAATAAAACGATATTGAATTTCAGAAAAAGTTCTATAATTTATTTACTCTATTCATTGGTCTTAATTAATACTATAATTCATCAGATTCTGCTTAAAAATGTATTATAATGACCGCAAAGGCAATACTTTGTTTTTAATCGAAACTTATGTATTGTGAATTAAAAGAAATATTTTAATCAGCGTCAACAAAAAATTTGTTAATTTCACTGACATGTCATACCAATCATGATAGTCATATATTTAGAGTTTGAACTATCAATTAAAATAATAATAATAATAATAATAATAATAATAATAATAATAATAATAATAATAATAATAATAAAATTACAGAATATGTATAGCACTTGTACAATTTTTCTAAAAAGTTTACAAATTATTGTTTCATAATTGCTAACAAATGATAGTTATGTTTACGTCCGAAAAATAGTACAAAATGGCAAAACACACGGGGCATAAAGAGTGTAATATAGTATATGTACTTGCAATTTTATATTATTTTCAATTATGAAGATAAACTGTTACATATTCCACATAAAAAATAAGAAAATTATAAATTAGTATGTTTTATTTATAAATAATAAAAATATGACTTACACGGTAACACAAGCATGTTAAAAGAAATATTCACGCCTACCCATACAATAAACCACCAAATTGATCCATAAAAACGAAATAGTGGTAAAATTAATTATCTCATGCGCAAGTTTTGGCAAAAAGATTGAATAATTATTTTGAAGAGTTTTAGCATAAACCTCATATAAATGAGTTACATTATTAATTATCTTTTTGTTGATAAAGCTTGAGTTACACATTTTTAGACACCAGTCCAATTCAACAATCAATTAAGCAATTCTTTTCAAGGGTCTTTGAAAAAGTCGACATACAAAATTAATTTTATGCAAACGTATAAAAACAATAAAGAAATATATTTTCTTCATTATTAGACATAAAATAAAAATAAAAATACAATTTATTAAAATAGAAGAAAAAGAAAATCACAAATTCTGAGGCAATGATACCAAGACTCACCCTACTTGACCCAATCACACTATCTTAGATTATGCGCAGCATTAAATTCATGCAGTCATAAAATTTTATTTTTATCTTATTTCATTCTTTTTGCCTTTCTAGTCGAGTACAAAGTGAACTGTGCTCCATTCTGGTTGTATCACTAAAGCTAAGAAAGCAAATTTATTGAACTTTAACGAAGAAGTTAAGATGCATATTTCAAGCAATCAGTTGCACAGTAAATTTCCAAGGTGAATTGTACAATGAGTTGAAAAATACAATCGAAAACTACATTGCAAACACCCTTGAATGAATTCTTGAATGTTTCAGAAATGACTGCTTGAATTTATAAAATGAAAACTTACAACTTTATTCTTAAGGAAACCTATTCCAATTTAAGTGGTTAGCATCTCTACACCTTTGCAAGGGTTATGATTGATTGACGGACCCGAATTCAGTGCTAGATATTACTCAAGTTATGTTTACTAAAATAGCGATGTTTGGTAATTCTTTTGACAAAATATACCCCTAAATTGTTGTATTTTATGTTATATAGGTAAAATTCAACAGTTGAACGAGGAATTGAAAGAAAGAAGCGAAAATTAGTGAAAAAGGTGAAATCCAAAGTGTGGGGATCAAATTGCTACATTTCAAAAGTTGATTCAGACCATGAAATGAGAGATGAAGATGTTACAGGTTCAATTGGATACAATTGGAAGTTAAAGGACCAAAACTGTAAGATAAAATGACTTAAAAGTGTCAAGAATTGAATTTGGGGGCTAAAACGCAGTTTGAAAGATTTTATAACTGGGCGAATGCTCAGTTATAAATCCGAGCAATCGCCCAACTAACGAAATAAAAAATAGTGACTTCAAAATTGGCTTGGACAATTGCCCGATTTCCCATTAGCATGACAATCCAAGCCAAAATTTCAGTTAGCAATCTGTTTCTTTTCATTCCAAATTCTACATGGAAATCACTTTCTTGCATAATTTTTAAACTGATGTCACCTCTATAAATACAAAATATGGACAGCAAATATAGAGGACCTCTTCAAAACTTCTCGTACAGAATAATACACTCTAATATTCCATCAATTCATACATCAAAAAAGAGGCAAATTCATTATTTTTTTGAGAGAATTAAAAGGGACTTGCAAAATTCAATCAAGTAAAAATGTAAAATTAGTTTTTGGGTAAATAAGAGGAGAATACAACTAAAAAATCAAAGAAGCAATTCAAAGTAGGAAGACGTCAAGAAATTGACCGTTTAAAACATTGATTGGAAGAGAAAGAAGATTTTGGTGTGAGATTGAATTATTTTTGTTACATGTATAGTAAAAATGTTGTGATGTATTCAATGATTACATCTTAATTTTCCTCTTTCATTATGAGTAGCTAAAATTCTTGTTAAGGAGAACAATGTAACATATTTGGGATCCTTTATGCCTTTTATTCAAATATTTTGTTCTTTTATCTTTCATGTGTGGATTTTGCTATGAGTTTAATGCTTTGAATTAGTTGATCAATAATTTGATGATTTTGTGAATCTTTTACGAATCGAGAAGTGAGTTCGCGATTTGGACCATATAGATTAAATGTTAAAGTATAGTTCTCGTGGGAATGATAATTCACTATTATTACTTGTTCGATATTGTACCCTTACGATGGTAAAAACGTAACAATTATATTCTAGCTAAATGGACCTGGACAGCAGACTTGGAAATGAGAAGCAACGTAGGAGTTAAAATCATGTTTGCCAAATTATTTTCTAGTTCCATTTCCACAAAATTTCTCCTCACAATTCGAAAACTTAATTTCTATTATATTATGAGCCCACTTGGTATGGATTAAAATATAATTTTACTCTTAGTAAAAATCAAGCAATTAATATTAACCATATCTTCTTGGATCCCACAATTTTTGAATCACACATTTCAAAAACTTCTATCACAATCTACTAAAAATCTAATTTGCTTACCTAATGAACAGTAGACATTGAGAATATTTTTAGAGATATTGTTATTTTCGAAAATACGAGGTTAAAGAGCAGGAAAAATATAGGTTCACGTGTAAAATTATTTTACAAAAATCTTGTAGCGAAATTAGGCAAAACCTTGGATAATTTTAGAGGCCTTTCTGGTTAATGGCGGAGAAAGTCCATTTTATTCCTTTCTAGGTAAATTTTTTTTTATGGAGATTGCTTTCCTATGTATTATGATTATCCTAGTCTAACATTTTTTTTTCTGTGCCCATGCTCCTAGTGTACAATTTAGACTCATTTTATCTCTATCTTCAGCATTTTTTTCCTTCTATTTTTTGCTTATGTTTATAAATATTCAAATCACTTTTTATTCTAACATTTCGTGGAACATATAATAATTATCCATATCCACTACTTATTTGTATTTATTAATAAAGGAAATACTTTATAAGCACTTTTCAAACATTCATCTCTCTAATTGCCCTCTATTTATTAAAATCTTATTCTGTCAAGTGGGATTATTGATTTGGACAATATCATTATTGCACGGTTAGGATATCATAATATGCATGGATATTCATAAAGTCTATACATGCTTTTTTTTTTTGTTTCTTTTTCTTTTTTGAAAATGTTAGATTTACAAGTGTTAACTATTTCATATTTCAAATAAAAAATGAAAAAAAAAACATAAATTTGTAAATTTTGATTGTTAATATTAAAAATACAACTCATTACATGATAATACAGGCATGTTAAAGAAATATTCATATGACATACTATGACAAGCCATGCCTGAGCAATGTAAAGCTAGCCTAATACAAGACTTGATCACTTAAAGTTGTGAAAGCAATAAATATTGTAAAAGACAAACTACACAAGATGAATCGTCTAAGAAAGCATAAACTAATGGCGCATTTGGTAGTGATTATGAGAATTGAATTTTTGACCATTAGAGAGAAAGTTTGGGGCTACTTATGAGTGAAGAAGTCAAAAATAGCAGCTAAAATAGTGAAATGACGGTCAACAAATTAATTTTTTGAGATAAAAATGCACTATCAAACGGGGGGCTAAAACAAAAATTGGATTAAGTATGAAGTGTAGCCCATACCCATGCGTAGCACCCATAACCCTTCCCAAAATATTTGCAAAAATTTAAATCACTTATCAAGAACTCACGGTACAAGCACATGATTTGTTTCAAAAGATTTTGTCTATTTTATCTAGTCTAGCATTAGCCGCCTTAAACTTTGTACCCATCATTTCATAGAATTAATTCTAGAGTACCTATTCAAGCATTAATGTCACATGACTCTAATGTATAGTACTTCATTACATAAGACCATATGTCACATGTTACATGACTCTAGAGAATAGTGCTTTATTACCTAAATAATCACACGACAAACCATAAAAATGACCCGTAACTTTGTGTCCCATCTATATGTTCCCTAAATAACCTTATAGCAAACCACAAAAATGGCCCATAAAAACGGAAAATAGGTATTTAAAAAAATACTTATTTTTGCAAAAAGATAAAATAATTAATTTTTGCCCATCTAGTTGAGTACTTCTTGAAATTTTTGCACCCATTTTGGTTATATTATCCGAGCTAAAGAAGAAAATTTATTGGAACTTTAAAGGTGAAGTCAAGATGCATGTTTTCAAGGATTATTGAGTAATAGTAGAGTGAAAATTTTGACAATATCAAATCACATGTTCATATTTTATATTAATAATATTTCAACATTGTTTATAGTAAATTCGTAGAGCCCAATGCCTACCTCAAGGTGAGATTAGTGAAAGTATAAGCAATCACAACTTGATCATTAGTTACAACTTACAAGGTTAACTTAAAGGATTGCTCATTGAAAGCAATCAGTTTCGTTGTACATTTCCATGCTTTATCGTATTGTTTTAAGAATTGCTTGTTAACGATGTTTTGTAATTATAATTGGAAATCATGTAAAAAAATATGATCGAAAATTAGCTTGTTTATAACAAAGTTCATCAAAATGTCTGCTTTATTCTGCAACGTTTGTTTATGACTTCAACAAAATGTTATGGCCTACGGCTGCTAAATTCCGAGGCCATAATATGCCCATTTTAGAGTACAATCATATCACAAATATCTATACGTTTGATGGAATGTTATGGGTGCAAAATCTAAACCAATTGCGGCACAATCAAGTCTATACACTTCAATACAATACAATTTATGAGTTCAAGATGGCAAACATGATAAACTCTTGGAAATGGTGATAGGTAGGACAAAAGTACTAAGAATTTAATTCTCCTCCTATCTTCCACTATAGTCCCTGGCATGTTCCATGAAAATAAAATTATGCAATGCAACTCGTAAAAACGTGTTTGGATTAAATCTACTGCGAAGTGTAATTTCTAATCAAATTTTTTGTTTCAAGAGTTACTGTATAAGGTTCCCTGGAAGTTTTCGATACTTAAGCAAAAGTAAAAATATTAAATAAAATTTAGTTTCTGAATGAGTTATTGAGATTTTTTTGAAGAGTTCAAATTTTCAAAATTTTTTGGCGTACAAAAAACTGAAAAAGGTTAATTGTGAGCTAATTCTTTAAGATACCAAGTTCTAAACTAATTTTCGAACTTATCACAAATACATTTGTAAAAACACTATTTCATTGTCATGAAAATTCATTAGATAAGTGAGCTCCATGGCTAACCAAAAGCTTCACACTTTCAATATGACGCTTAAAAGCTCTATGCAATTTTTTTTTTTTTTAAATGTTGATTAAAAATGAGTTTGTGAAAAAATATATATATGTGTTATAAAAAATGAGGAACAAACAGGACCTTATTCTAATAGTCAAAACAAAAAAGTCCTGCAGAGAACCTTAGATAATTTTAAAAACCTCCCAAGTCAATGACGGAAAGAGGCCATTTAATTTTTCTAGGCAATTTCTCTCTCTTCTCTCTCTCTCTCTCTCGTGTGTGGATCCGCCCACATGTTCTCTCATAAATTTACTGTACCACCGTCATTTATTTCATTTGCTTTCTCATTTATTTTGAAAACTTCATTCAACACAACAATGGCTGCCTCTTCCTCTTCACTTCACATTCTCTCCTTAACCCCTCAGTCACTCTCCATTGCAACCATTCCTCTCTTTCTTCCCACCATTCCTCTCCTTTTTAACTCTTTTCACACCAAGTTATATTGTGACACAAATTGATAAAATACTGACAAATCTTAGGTAGTCTTACCTCACACATGTAGTGTCCTCGGAAGAGTAGGAAAAAATAAAATTCATAGCTACATTGAGACAAAATGGAACTAAATATTGTTTATATCTATAGTGACTCATCATTCCCCTTTTCATATAGTAGGAAATATCGGTCCTCCACATCTCATTTCCTACTAACACCTTTCATGACATAGACATACACTTTTTAACAAAAACATTTGTGATATATATCCTTTTAAAATCTTCATTTGACATTAAGAAACTTCTTATTCTTGAAACTTCGTGCATGCTTATGGATACATTGTCATGAATGAAAATGTAATGAGAAACATAGATGACATAAAACATGATCAATCAAATATCATATTCATATAATAATCATTTAAGTTACAAATTTGTACATTTAACAGTGTAACGTACGAATGAAGATAATGTAAGGTTTACTTACCTTGGGTCCTAACAATTTACTTTAAGAATAGTAAGTGGAGATGTCTCTGGCCGCTCATGAAATCAACGTGCCAAAAGTCATAATTCATTACCACTTTTTAAAACCATCTAGATGCACCCTTAATGATATCAAGCCATTTAAATTTACTGTTTGACCATTTATACTTAACAATATGATTTTAAGAAACCTAAGTATGTTACAAGACCATATTGATCAACTTTTTAGAGTTAAATGATTGTTAATATTTTAACGAGCATAAGCAGGTTAGTTGCCTTAGTAAATAAAATCAGCATATTGAAAAGGTGTACAACTAATGAGAAATAGGCTGACATCCAGGGTTTGGTTAATTACCAATTTTACAATAACTAAGTATACAGGAAAATTTGTATTTTATTACTCGTGTTAAATAAACACAATGAATGTAATTATTCTAGTGAACAAGGATTAAGAATATTATTGTTTCTAATCTAAAATTTGGAAACGTGCTATCGTGATTTAGATATTTCGATTAATTGATACTTCAAATATAGCATATTAGCTTAAATTAAGATTTCTAGTTTCTATTTATTTATTTATTTATTTTTATATTAGGCCAATAGCCATGAGATGTTCAATTATTTTGAAATTACTTCTAACCTATGTTCTTGCTTAAAAAGGAATAATTGGACGAAACATTTAGCAAATTGAAATAAAAAGGATACCTCAAGTATATCAAATCTTGAAGTAAAACAGATAAAACAATTAAATTAAATGATTTTGTTTTCCCATGGTTGCCCAACTTTGTACTTCGTGTCACTATAGTCATCCAATTTGATTTTATTTTACCATAGCCACCTACTTTTATATAACGTTTTATCATGGTCACCCAACTTTTTTCACCATTTTTACTAATTTTAATTAAAAGGGGTACAATGGTATCTTTGCATTGTATATATAAAATAAGTTTTGAAAAAATTAAATGAAAACTTATTTAAAAAAATGTTACTTAAAAAAGTAAAATAAAATAAAATAATTTTAAAAAAAAAGTTACTTAGGAAAGTAAAATAAAGTAAAAACTTATTTCAAAATAAAAAAGAACTTCTATTTTTAATTTTTTTTATGTATATAGTATAAAGTCATCATTTTTTCCCTTTTCAAATTAGTGAAAATGGTGAAAACAAATTGGGGTAGTCATGGTGAAATGTTATATGAACTTAAGTGGCCATAGTGAAACATTAGATGAAATTTGGTGGCCAAAGTGAAATAAAATCAAATTGGATGACCATGGTGATACTAAGCATAAAGTCGGGTGGCCAAAAAAAGTGGATTTAACACTTTTATTATTATCTTTGACGATATATATTACCACATATTAAAAACTCATTCTTAAATTTATACATAAAATTCATGCATGTAATACAACCCCCCCCCCCCCCCCCCCCCCCCC
>NW_019252585.1:0-1241 GCF_002742605.1 Olea europaea var. sylvestris | reverse complement strand
AAGCAATAGAATCAGATGTATATGAAAAAGTTGATTGCACGAATCCCAATGTTTTCAAAACTCCACTCTATGCATTGAATCAATGTCAGGGACCATTACCAATGATTCCAGAAGGGCCGCAATCCCTAAACCAAAACCAAAACCAAAACCAAACCCTCAACCGCACTTTCTCTCTCTAGCCCAAAACGCTCTCCCTTCTCTCTAAAATGGGAGACAAATCACAAACCTTCAAAAATCTCGATCTACCATCCGACATACCACCTTTACGCGGTGGATTTCAACCCCAAACAACCCTAAATCTTCCAGCACCTCAAGCTACAATGGTTTTGGAAGCAATAGAATCAGATTTATATGAAAATGTTGATGGCACGAATCCCAATGTTGTCAAAACTCCACTCTACGCATTGAATCAAGGTCAGGGACCATTACCAATGATTCCAGAAGGGCCGCAATCCCTAAACCCCAAACCCTAAACCAAAACCAAACCCTCAACTGCACTTTCTCTCTCTAGCCCAAAACGCTCTCGCTTCTCTCTAGAATGCGAGACAAATCACAAACCTTCAAAAATCTCGATCTACCATCCGACATACCACCTTTACGCGGTGGATTTCAACCCCAAACAACCCTAAATCTTCCAGCACCTCAAGCTACAATGGTTTTGGAAGCAATAGAATTTGATTTATATGAAAATGTCGATGGCACGAATCCTAATGTTCTCAAAACTCCACTCTACGCATTGAATCAGGGTCTAGGACCATCGCCAATGATTCTTGAAGGACCAAAATCCCTAAACCCCAAACCCCAGACCCCAAACCCTAAACCCTAAACCAAAACCAAACCCTCAACCGCACTTTCTCTCTCTAGCCCAAAACGCTCTCCCTTCTCTCTAAAATGGGAGACAAATCACAAATTTTCAAAAATCTTGATTCAGCACCCGACGTAACACCTTTACTCGGTGGATTTCAACCCCAACCAGTCCAAAATCTTCCAGCACTTCAAGCTACAGTGGTTTTGGAAGCAATAGAATTAAAATTTATATGAAAATGTTGATGGCACGAATCCCAATGTTGTCAAAACTCCACTCTACGCATTGAATCAGGGTCTGGGACGATCACCAATGATTCCAGAAGGGCCGAAATCACTAAACCCCAAACCCCAGACCCTAAATTCAAAACCAAAACCAAACCCTAAACCGCACTTTCTCTCTTTAGCCAAAACGCTCTCCCTTCTCTCTAGAATGG
>NW_019252584.1:0-1241 GCF_002742605.1 Olea europaea var. sylvestris | reverse complement strand
AAAAAGATAACTAAAAGTTGAACAAGAAAAAAATGTTATCCTTTTGGCAATGATGGAATACCTTGAAGAAGAAAGAACAGTGGTAGCACCCAAAAAAAAAAGCCTTGTCCAAAATCGTAAATGAGAAGGAAAAACAATTGTCGGGACTTAAACTGAATTAGATCATGCCAACGAAAAAGTTAAACAATTGAGAATTGGATCTACCCGTCTCAGCGAAGTACTTAGCTATGGAAGAACTTCTAATAATAAAGTAGGCTAGGGGTATGAAGGAAAAGCAAAGGAAAAAAGAAACCACTCAGGTGGTGTTTGTTAAAGTAACAATGGGATCTGAAAATTACAAAGTCAGTCGTCTGAAACTGCTATCAAAGTGCCAAACAGACCTACCACTGACAAAATAGTACCACTGACAGACACTCGACAGTATGATTCGACTACCTCAAAAAAATTATTTCTGATTATGGGACCAGGTAAAGATAAAATGTAATATTTGTAATCAGCATGGACACAATTCGCACAACTATTAACACGCAGAAAATCGAATCGCACTAAGAGAGTAAACTTACTAACCGACACCTTAAAACAATATTCTAAGTGTAAAATAAGGCAAGTTTGGATACGTAAAATAATCTTAGGTGTTATGCTATTAATATTGCTCATAAATCTATTGTAACTAAATCCTGGTACTTTGTTAGTGCCTAGCGTGTCCCACCGATGTATTAGAAATGATACCTTGGAATGGATGTAAAGCTAAACAAATTGCATCTACCCCAAGGACTCAGGACTGTGTTGGCTGCTCCAGACTCATGTCGGGTAATTTTTTTATATTAACTAATTTTAAAAATCATGTAGGCAGAATGGTGACTTTCGAGGATGTAGTAGTTGTTCATTGACTATGGTATTAATGAAGACTCTCTTACCATGTTACGTGATAATACTAGTGCTACGAATATCTCTAAAAATCTTGTTCAACATTCTAGGACTAAGCACATTGATATTCGATATCATTTTATTATAGACTTAATTGAAAGAAATATTATTATCCTAGAACATGTTCATATTGAAGGACAACTCGCTGATTTACTTACCATGGCTTTGGATACTGTCAGATTTGAAACTTTGAGAAAAGTCGTTGACATATGCATCATACATTAAAAGCAAGTTCGATGTACATAATTTTTTTTATTTGATTATGTGCGTTCATTTTGTTTGCATGTGTTTTGCATTTATATGACAAAAAAAAA
>NW_019252583.1:0-1241 GCF_002742605.1 Olea europaea var. sylvestris | reverse complement strand
GGGCAATTTCGTCATTTTTTGTGACTGTGTCGGAATTGGTTAAAATTTGACATGTTGATCGGGAGCAAAAACTGCGCCGAGGGCAATTTCGTCATTTTTCGCGACTGTGTCGTAATTGGCTGAAATTTGACAGGTTGATCGCAAACAAAAATCACGCCGGGGGCAATTTTGTAATTTTTCACGACTGTGCCGGAATTTGCTAAAATTTGACCGGTTGATAGGAAACAAAAATCGCGCCGGGGCCAATTTCGTCATTTTTCGCGACTGTGTCGGAGCGCCGGGGGCAATTTCGTCATTTTTTGTGACTGTGTCGGAATTGGCTGAAATTTGACAGGTTGATCGGAAATAAAAACCGCGCCGGGGCCAATTTCGTCATTTTTCGCGACTGTGTCGGAATTGGCTAATATTTGACAGGTTGATCGGGAACAAAATCCTCGCCGGGGGCAATTTCGTCATTTTTTGCGACTGTGTCGGATTTTGCTACAATTTGACTGGTTGATCGGGAACAAAAACAGCGCCGGGGGCAATTTCGTCATTTTTCGCGACTGTATCGGAATTGGCCGAAATTTGACAGGTTGATCAGAATGAAAAATCGCGCCGGGTGCAATGTCGTCAATTTTTGCGACTGTGTCGGATTTGGCAACAATTTGACTGGTTGATCGGGAACAAAAATAGCGCCAGGGGCAATTTCGTCATTTTTTGCGACTATGTCGGAATTGGTTAAAATTTGACATGTTGATCGGGAGCAAAAACTGCGCCGAGGGAAATTTCGTCGTTTTTCGTAACTGTGTCGGAATCGATTGAAATTTGACAGGTTGATCGGAAACAAAAATCACGCCGGGGGAAATTTCGTAATTTTTCACGATTGTGCCGGAATTTGCTAAAATTTGACCGGTTGATCGGAAACAAAAACCGCGCCGGGGGCAATTTCGTCATTTGTCGCGACTGTTTCGGAATTGGCTGAAATTTGATAGGTTGATCGGAAACAAAAATCGCGCCGGGTCAATTTCGTCATTTTTCGCGACTGTGTCGGATTTGGCTAATATTTGACAGGTTGATCGGGAACAAAATTCGCGCCGGGGGCAATTTCGTCATTTTTTGCGACTGTGTCGGAATTGGCTAAAATTTGACCGGTTGATTGGAAACAAAAACCGCGCTAGGGGCAATTTCGTCATTTTTTGCGACTATGTCGGAATTGGTTAAAATTTGACATGTTGATCGGGAGCAAAAACTGCGCCGAG
>NW_019252582.1:0-1241 GCF_002742605.1 Olea europaea var. sylvestris | reverse complement strand
ACTCTTCCTTAAGTATTAAGAAAATGTGGGATGCAGCCAAGTTACTAAGCCCCCGTTTGGCCCCCATTCTCTTTCTTTTTTTTTTCATCTCTCTTATTTTCAATAACATAATCTTTCATAAAATAATATTACTCATAAATTGAAAACTTTTCATTCTTTTTCAACCACACGTTCTTCAAAAAACACTATTCCAAACATTAAAATTTAGAAAGAATGGAGGCCAAACGAGGGCTAAGTGTTAAGCATGAGGTGGCCTCTTCATGCTATATTTGAATTTTCTCTTGTACTATACACACACACAGAGACACCCACCCTCCTTAAGGATAAAGGAATTGGATGTTAAAATGACAACTATCCTAAGCATGAGGTGTTCTTTTGTGATAAAAATCTGATTTCGTACCAATCCTTGTGGGTACAAATTAAGTGTCATTGGCTTATTTTAATGTGTTTACAATCCATTTTACTTGCCCTAAGATCCCAACATATTTTATAGAGCTAATTCCTTTTCATTCGATTACTTTCGCAATTGAAACCCGATTTTCAACCGATTTCAACAATTTTCACTTCAACATTGATAACGTCACTTGGACCTCATAGTATTTTATTTTGACCATGTCACTTCATACCTCATGTCCCAACTATGTTAAAGACTCAGTTAGGGTTTAGGATAACCATGATTAACCAAATTAAAAGCGAGAAACTTCACCAATAATGATTTTGAAACTTTCAAGATCACTATCTTTAACACATCAATATCCAATATCTAGACAAACATAATTTTCTATCATAGCTCAATGTAAGATTCTCCACCTAGGTCATGGAGTTGAATACTAACACCACATAAAGATCTTTAAAACCTCAGTAATTCGAATGCACCGTTTTCAAAGACAGAAATTAGGATAATTGATGTAAATGACATTGTAAATAGCATGAAATGCATGAATCATATTGGCCAAATGTGTAATATAAAGTTCGGGAGTATTACAACTCTCTCATTCACCTTTATATATCATTCGTGGTCATGTCAAGCAACATGTTCCAACCCAAGGATATGTGCCACTACCCATTTGATAGAATCTAATTGGTAGTTGAATTCAGCTATGGCATGATCATGATGATACTTAGACCTTAGACTTATATTATTACCTTTTAAAGGTGTTCTCAAGATTTGGTAATTTTTAGGTAACAATCTCAACACACAATTCTAATGTTTCTCATTGATATGAGATCATGCATAGTCT
>NW_019252581.1:0-1241 GCF_002742605.1 Olea europaea var. sylvestris | reverse complement strand
TCAAGCTCAATTCTTTCCCAAATCCCAGCCACACGGGCTCGAGATAAATTTTTCACATTGGGCTTAATTCTTTTTCCAAATCCCAGCCACAAGAGCTCGGGATGATTACGTCACGTTGAGCTCGGGGGCCTGTCCTCGAGTTCAATCCATTGTCAAATCCTAACCACAAGAGCTCGGGATAAGTCTCTCACATTAGCTCGAGACTATCCTCGAGCTCAATAAATTGTCTAATCCCAGAAGCAAAGGCTCGGGATAATTATCGCACATTGAGTTCGGGCTATGTCTCCTATATAAATCATTGTCTATTTGTCGAGCTCATTCTTTTCAAAGTTTTTAAACAAAGCTGGAGGTCAAGCCTCCTTCTTTCAAAATTTTTAACAAGGTAGGGATCAAGCTCTTCCTTTCAAAATTTATGAGCTCTTGGTCGAGCTTTCCTCTTTCAAAATTTTTAACAAGGTAGGGATCAAGCCCTTCCTTTCATAATTTATTAACGACCTCGAGGTCGAGCCTCTTTCTTTCAAAATTTTCAACAAGGTAGGGATTAAGCCCTTCTTTTCAAGTTTTTTGAGCTTGAGGTCGAGCTCTCCACTTTCAAAATTTTTAACGAAGTCAGGGTCTAGACCTTTCAAAATTTTAACAATGTTGAGGTCGAGCCCTTTCCTTTCAAATTTTTAATAAGGTAGGGGTCGAGCACATTCAATTTTTTTTTAAAAGAAGATTGATAACGAGCTCATTCCTTTCCAAATTTTCAAAGTAGTTGAAACTTAATATCCTAGGTCTATGCGCTCAAGTGCCGATCAACTCGTCACGAGCATGCTACCTCTAGGCATGATCATGCCTAACTCTTTAGCGTGACCATGCCTAATCCATAGCATCAACATGCCAACTTCTAGGCATGAGCATGACCATTTTTTGGCATGAGCTCGCCAACTTCTAAGCATAAGCATACCCATCACCCAACATGCTTGTGCATCTCATCCCAGAAACTTGCATATCACGCAAGCCTTTGACATGGATGCACGGGGGCTAGTGATGTGGTCACTTTTAGCAACCTCCTGAGATGTTTCTATCGAGGACTCACAGGGTTTTGCTCATCACATATAGGGGCACATAGTCCTCGGGGGTATTACACCCGAGGTCTTGCACTTTGCATATGTCCTTGGGTATCCTTTCGATAATCGGGGTTCATGAATCCTCAAGCTCTTCCCTTCATACCGAACACCCTTTGGTCAAGCCCATAA
>NW_019252580.1:0-1241 GCF_002742605.1 Olea europaea var. sylvestris | reverse complement strand
AACCCCAACCCCGACCCAGCTCAACCCCCAGAAAGAGACAAAATAATAATAATAATAATAATAATAATAATAATAATAATAATCTATGTCCTGGATATTTGCTATACTTCAAATTTGGTTTGAGTTTAGAACTAAATTTTGAAGTCATTGAGTTTAAGATGTAACGTTCTCCTAGCATGGTAAATTTATTGCATCCATGTTCTATCTAATTACCGCTTTTCACGTTCGTCAAGGCTTATTTTCTAGCAATGCCTAAACAAAACTCGCTTGGTTTTGTCAGGCGATTATCACTGGGAAAATGAGAATCTTAGGTAGTAACATGGACACTCTGAAAGTTGTGAACTGACAGAAATTTACACACATTTGCAGAATATATTGGGTCTTCTTAGATCGATGTATGTGCTGGTCACACTGGAAGAAGATGCTGCATTTCTTCGATATGGATACTTATCAACAGACAATGCTGCTGCTGTGAGAAAAGAAGTCGCCAAACTTTGCAGTGAAATCAGACCACAAGCACTTGCTTTGGTTAGTACTTTTGGTATACCAGATGCTTTCTTGAGTCCTATTGCCTTTGATTGGGTTGCTGCAAATTCTTGGTCCACTGTTGAGAACTAGCTTTAACAGCCTCTTCGCGCTAGTATTCCTGTGAAATCAGACTGGTGAAGATTTTGAATCTGCTGGAGAAAGTTAGATAGGGAATAATGCTTGAATTCGAAGGGAAGAGCTGGAGAGTTCATAAGCCCTGAAAATTGAGTTGAAAACTAGTCTGCTCAAATTTTATGTGGTTGTGTTTTGTTTTTCTTGTACGTTGCAATAAGTTGGTTTAGATGTTGCGAGTACTACCTTCTTGTAACCAAAACACGTAATTCTATTTGGTTGTGTAAAACGGTTGTTCAAATAAAAATTATTTAATAGCGCATCTGAGCTCGACCCTTAGTTGAGTTGACACGAACTCTGCCTCTGCATCCGCAATTTGTTGTTCGACTCCTCTCTCTTTTATTTCTACGTATTTGCATAAAAACTCGAGTCATTTCATAGAATCATTGTTTCACCAAGTTAAAAGGGCTCATTTATTTAATTTCCGTGTAATACTTTGGTAAATGGGTACCGATAACAAAAATGCTAATTTTCGGCATTGCATCAAACAATGCTTAAAAAATAATGTGAAAAACAATGGATAATGTGATTGTGGCCTCCTTACTACATAGACGAGTGATCATCACCACTCTAGATGAATA
>NW_019252579.1:0-1241 GCF_002742605.1 Olea europaea var. sylvestris | reverse complement strand
TTAGTACACTGATTTTTAACACGTTGTTGGACACTTTCGTTGTTGTCAAGTTTCAATTGGATGGAAAAATTGTTTGAAATTTAGACTATCGAATACGACAATGTCACGTGGCAAAGTGTAAATTAAAGTGTACGCCATAGTATACATGTAGCAAGGTCCATACCGATTGAACTTTGCAATTTGTACAATGATTTGGACACGTTGTTTGACACTTGCTTTGTTGTCAAGTGTTAATAGGATTGGAAAATTGTCAGAAATTAAAATTGACCAACTAGGTAATGTCGCGTGGCAAAGAGTAAATTAAAGTATACACTACAGTGTACTTGTAGCAAGGTTCATACTGATTGAACTTTGCTATTTCTACACTAATATATGATAGGTTGTTGGACACTTGCATTGTTGTCAAGTGTCAATTGGATTGGAAAACTGTTTGAAATTTAAACTGTCCAACCAGGTAACGTTACATGGCAAAGTATAAACTAAAGTGTACTTGTAGCAAGGTTCTTACCGATTGAATTTTGCTATTTGTGCACTGATTTTTGATATGTTGTTTGACACTTGCATTGTTATCAAGTGTCAATTGGGTGGGAAAACTATTTAAAATTTAAATTATCCAATAGGACAATGTCACGTGGGAAAGTGTAAATTAAAGTGTACACTATAGTGTACATGTAGCAAGATCATTATCAATTGAACTTTTCGATTTGTACACTGATTTTGGACACATTATTTGATACTTGCTTTGTTGTCAAGTGTCAATATGATTGGAAAACTGTTAGAAATTTAAAATGTCCAACTGGGATAAGTAGCGTGGTAAAGTGTAAATTAAAGTGTACACCACAGTGTACTTATAGTAAGGTTCTTACCGATTGAACTTTGCTACTTCTACACTAATTTTTTGATACGTTTTTTGACACTTACATTGTTGTCAAGTGTCAATTGGATTCGTAAACTTTTTGAAATTTAAACTGTCCAATAGGGTAATGACACGTTGCAAAGTGTAAACTAAAGTGTACAACATAGTGTACATGTCGCAAGGTTCTTACCGATTGAACTTTGCCATTTGAACACAGATTTTTGACACGTTGTTTGACACTTGCATTGTTGTCAAGTGTCAATTGAATGGGAAAACTATTTGAAATTTAAACTGTCCAACCAGGTAACGTTACATGGCAAAGTATAAACTAAAGTGTACTTGTAGCAAGGTTCTTACCGATTGAATTTTGCTATTTGTGCACTGT
>NW_019252578.1:0-1241 GCF_002742605.1 Olea europaea var. sylvestris | reverse complement strand
TTTTTTTTTTGTGAAATTGAGTTTCAATCAAGCTAAAAAACTTGGGGATAAGAGTTCAGCATCTGATTTTTGTTTCATAAAATATACCCATGTAACCCGTGAATAATCATCTACTTCAGCGAGAAAGTATTCATGGCCTGCATATGTTGGAATGTGATATGGCCCCTAGATGTCACAATGGATTAGATCGAAAGCACTATAAGATAAATAGTTGTTTGGCACAAAAGAAAGATTCCTTTGTTTTGCCAAAAGGCATACATCACAAGGGACAAATTTATTACATTTGTGTCTCATCAACAGACAAATGTAATTGATCTCTTAACAGCTCCAATTTTTGAAAAGATAAATGCCCAAGTCTATTGTGCCAAGTGTAAGGAGTTACATTGCTTATTACTGAACAAACAGAATTAAAAGTTTCAAGAGCAGGATTACAATTAGTAAGAATTGAATTAGATGAATCAGCTTCTAGTATGTAAAGATCAGTAACTTTCTTACCCCTGCCAATCATCCTCAAATTGGGCATGTCCTGAACAATTCAAGAATCAGCAAGGACTCTAACAATTTTAGATGAATTCCTGGTTAATGAACTGATAGATAATACAAACAACACATCTTCAAGCATCGAATCATAGCTGATTTTCACATATCTAGTGAAGAATACAGGAATTTGTTCATGTTTGGACAATGTGATGTATATATTCTGAATTGATTGCATTTTATGAAATGCAATTTTGGTGAAACTTATGTGAGTTGTTGCCCCTGAATCCACCACCAAACACCTAAGGGAATTGAGTGTTGGGTTAAGGAAAATGGAGAAACATGTACCCGATATATGGACACGGTTAGCATCATCTTCAACATCAGTCTTTGCTGATGTGAGGTGAGTACTCAACATATCCATCAGATGGTGGTATTGTGCAGGATTCGAAGTCTTCATAAAGTCCCCTAACTTTTCATGTGTCTGCTTTGGGGTGAATTCAAATACTTGATTCTTTTGCCTATTGGCAGCTACTTGGTTAGAGTCGGGCCTTGATTTAGCCTTATATCCGGGGGATACCCGTGTAGCTTATAGCATTTATCAACAGCATGTCCACTATAGCCACAGTAAGTACAGATTGGTCTCTCCTCCCTCTGGTGTTTGTTTTAAGATTGCCCAGCTATAGGTCTCTTAGCATCATTTATGACATAGAATGCTGTAGGATCAAATGTTCTAGCAATGGTATTGACACTCCCTTGACGCT
>NW_019252577.1:0-1241 GCF_002742605.1 Olea europaea var. sylvestris | reverse complement strand
TTCGTCTGGGCCTCCGAATAATTAATTTCCTTATTAATTATGTCAGGTTGAAGAAGTGCTGGACAGAAAATTAACAAAAAAAATCGCACCAGGGGCAATTTTGTGTTTTGGCGCGACGATGTCGGAATGGGCCGAAATTTGGTTGGTTGATTGGAAACGGCCCTCGAAATTGGACTCGGGGCACAAACTCGGGATCACGAGATTTTAGTCAAATTTCTTCATTTGGGCCTCCGAATAGTTAATTTCCTTATTAATTATGTCTGGTCGATGAAGTGTTGGACAAAAAATTAACAAAGACAAACCAAACAAGGGGCAATTTTGTCTTTTGGCGCAACGATGTCGAAATGGGCAAAAATTTGGCAGGTTGATTGGAAACGGCCCGCAAAATTGGACTCGGGACACAGACCCGGGATCACGAGATTGTAGCCAAATTCCTTCGTTTGGGCCTTCGAATAATTGATTTCCTAATTAATTATGTTAGGTTGAAGAAGTGTTGGACAGAAAATTAACAAAGACAAATCGCACCAGGGACAATTTTGTCATTTGGCGCGACGGTGTCGGAATGGGCACATTGATTGGAAACGGCCTGCGAAATTGGACTCGTAGCACAGACTTGGGATCACGAGATTGTAGCCAAATTCCTTCATTTGGGCCACCAAATAATTAATTTCCTTATTAATTATGTCAGGCTGAAGAAGTGTTGGACAGAAAATTAACAAAGATAAATCGCATCAGGGGCAATTTTGTCATTTGGCGCGACGGTGTCGGAATGGGCCGAAATTTTGTCGGTTGATTTGAAACGGCCCGCGAAATTGGACTCGTGGCACAGACCTGGGATCACTGGATTTTAGCCATATTCCTTCGTTTGGGCCTCCGAATAATTAATTTCCTTATTAATTATGTCAGGTTGAAGAAGTGCTGGACAGAAAATTAACAAAAAAAACTGCACTCGGGGCAATTTTGTCTTTTCGCTTAACGGTGTCGGAATGGGCCGAAATTTGGCAGGTTAATTGGAAATGGCCCACGAAATTGGACTCAGGGCACATACCCCGGATCATGGGATTTTGGCTAAATTCCTTCGTTTAGGCTTTCGAATAATTAATTTCCTTATTAATTATGTCAGATTGAAGAAGTGTTGGACAGAAAATTAACAAAGATAAGCCGTAATAGGGGCAGTTTGGTCCTTTGGAGCGACGGTGTCGGAATGGGCCGAAATTTGGCCGATTGATTGGAAACGGCTC
>NW_019252576.1:0-1241 GCF_002742605.1 Olea europaea var. sylvestris | reverse complement strand
TACTCCAAGACCTATGGGTAGAAGGGGTATGGGTGATGATTCCTAAATAAACTATAAATTAAACTATCCTAGAACTTTAAAAACAAAATAAATAAAATAAAATAAAAGTTTGGGTTGCCTCCCAAGAAGCGCTTCTTTTAAGTCACTAGCTTGACTTGTGCCGCTGATTTATCATGGTGGCTCAAACCAAGTTATTCCATCATTGCACTTTGTGCAATTTTTATTGATGCGGTCCTTTTTTACTCTCCAAATTTTGATTTGTCCATTCTTATATCTACCACGAAGTTCTCCAAAATTTGTTTTTCTGTTCTGACAACTTCGTTGATCAGGTAGCTCTTCTTCATCAATTCTACATCAATCATTTTTATTGGGAGGTTTATTATATTGGATGTAATTATTGA
The DNA here is from genome assembly GCF_002742605.1 of Olea europaea var. sylvestris. NCBI lineage: Eukaryota > Viridiplantae > Streptophyta > Magnoliopsida > Lamiales > Oleaceae > Olea > Olea europaea. The sequence continues at coordinate 840 of NW_019252576.1, read as the reverse complement.
ATATCTCCTGCTTGTCCTCCACCCTCAAGATTAGTTCTCTCTTCTCCATGTCAATAAGGGTTCATCCCGTTGCTAAGAATGGTCGACCCAATATAATTAGAATGTCTCAATCTTCTGGTATGTCCAATACAATGAAATCCACAGGAAATATTAAATTTCTTACTTTTATGAGTACATCCTCAACTTTGCCACGCGGCCTTGCGATTTTTCTATCAGCTAGTTGTGGCATTAATGTTGAGTTGATTTCACCTAGTCCCAATTTCCTGTAAGCAGAATACGACATTAGATTGATACTAGCACCAGTGTCACACAATGCATTATTGTATAGGAATTTCCAATTGAAATTGGTAAAATAAAACTCCCTGGATCCTTCAATTTAGGAGGCAATTTTCTCTGGACTCTTGCATTACTTTCCTCAGTTAATGCCATAGTTTCAAACTCCTGAAGCTTTCTTTTCTTTGTCAACATCTCTTTCAAAAATTTCATATAGCTTGGAATTTGTAGTATCGCATCAATGAACAGAACATTGATCTGGAGCTTCTTGAGAACATCGAGGAATTTTTCATAGTTTGTGTCTTGTTTGTTATTCTTGAGCTTTTCAGGAAAGGGAATGGGAGGCATGTAAGCTTTTTCTAGACTTGGTGCTTTGGCAGCTGATGTTTCTGTACTTTCTCCATTTTCAGTTGCGTTTGGTGTAGATTTTTCTACCCTTGTAGCTTTATCAATCACTTCTTGGTCATCTTTTCTTTTGGGCCTCTCTGTAGTGATCTCTGGCGATTGTACCTCGCTCTTTGTATTTATGACATGAATATTTTGCTCCATCGACTTCTTTCGAAGTCT
>NW_019252575.1:31533-45570 GCF_002742605.1 Olea europaea var. sylvestris | reverse complement strand
GAATCTATTATTGCATTGTGATCGTTTGATTACCTGCAAGTGAACGGGATCGTGAACAAGTAATATAGTAGTGTGTAGAGTGTTGAACTCACGAGGACTATGTGTTTGATCCAGTTAAAATTAATAATATCCTTAATTGAATAGCAAAATCAAGTTGTGACTAAACAATATTAAATCTAGCAACTAAATTGAAAGCAAAGTAAAAATTTATTAAATTCGCGAGAAGTATTGCTAAGATGTGGAATCCCCCTTACTAATCCATTTTTAGTTCGACAATTTAAATTGACAATTTGAAATTATGCTTGTTGGTCAATGTTCCTATTTTAATTGAAAACCTCTCTCGATAATTATCAGATCTATTCCCCTCATGCGACATTCCTATCCCTCGATGAAAGATGCGAACATGATTAATGCATTAAACGAGCTAGAACATCTTATAAAAATCATATGAAGCATAGAGGTATATCTCTATCCTCTATCAAACCTCACAATATTGATTAATTTATGCTAATGATCCTATTATCCCTCTCGATAACAACAAAATCCACAAAAAAATCAACTAGTGGCCAATTAATTGAAAAAGCATGAAAACGATAATAAACATCCAAACAATTAAACAAATTAACGTCAATTAAATTATTCAAATTAAAAATTCATAACAAGGGTTCATCACATCCTAGAAAATATGAAAAATTAGCCTAACATATGGAAATTACAATAAATCATATATAAGTGGAAAGACATAACCCGAAATTTTGATAAATTGTGAAGATGAAGATAAATCTTGAAATCTTGAATCTCTTCAATGGATTCTTAATGAATCTCTACTGTGCTCTCTCTTCTTTGTCCAATACCAAGTTTGAATCTTCACTTGATTGAATTATTGCAAGTCCCCTTCAATTCTCTTACAAAAACAATGAATTCTCCTCCTTTGATGATTATAATTGATGAATATTAGAGTATATTATGTATAAGAGATATGTATGAAAGTCCCCTTCATGTATTCTTCTGTTGGGTATCTGTGGGGGTCGAAAATTGTTGAAAAATCACGCCCAAATTGGTTGGTTTCCAAAAGAGTAAGGAAAGTTACACTCGTGCGCTGATTTTGTCTCTGCACAACAGTCAGTATTTTGATCATAACTTTGTCTCCTGCTATCCGATTGAGTTGATTCAAAATGAATTGGAAAGATAACTAAAAGTGATATAATTTTCATAGAGATAGATATTTTCCAATTAGAACGTTTACTATGTCTAAAATTGGTCGCAATCCTCGATAAAAAAATCTGGAAGATATATCATGTAATTGGAAGTCAATTCATGGTAATATTCTGATGATATTCCATTCCTTTTTTACTTCTAATTGCATCCAATTGACTCCCATCAATCTTTAAAATATCTCTTATGGTCCAATTCAACCATTGGATATTTGCAATTTGGTCCTCAACTTTGTACTTCGTCATTTTTTGCCTTTTTCGCTTCTTTCTTTCAATTTAACTTCCAACAATCGAGTTTTACCTAATAAATGAAATATACAATAAAATAGGCTATCATTGCTTTAAAGAACTATTAAATAACTATATTTTTATGTCTACATAAGTGTCAAATACCCCCAAACTTAAATATTTGTTTGTCCTCAAACAAAACCATAACCTAACTTAACAAACACACAAACATGCAAAATATTTTGGTTGGATAATCTAGCTTTTTCCCTTGGGATATGAAATTATAATATTAAATCTACAGACAGCTTCTAGGTTGCATTACCAAAATTAATGTCCACTTTACCAAATGCAAAATTGACGTATGTGTGAAAAATTAAGTAATCCATCATGAATACACAAGTTGTTTCAGTTCCCAACCCTCTATGGTCAAATATATCATTTTCATCTCTCGTAAGATTCACACACCCCCAAACTTATTCTTTTTCACTCTTTTCCCAGCGTGTAATCTAAGGTTGAATTTTTCATTACTATCCTCACTTTCTCCAATTCAAGTGGACATTACTAGTTGCAAGTCAACACATCAATGAATAAGGATTCTCCAATTATTCGATTGCTTCGACCGTCAAGACTCAACTAGGCTAATTATCCTTCATCGAAAATCAAATTCACTCGAACAAGTGTTAGGACTTAATAAAGCATTTAGTGCATTTTTTTTATTTTTTGTTCTTTTTTATTTTTTTCTATTGCATCCCTCTTAAACTTTCTAGATGGCTTATATAGCAGGCTTTAAGCCGATGACTCCCAAATCAGATGACTCTAGGGCACAGATTTTTAAACACCCTTACAGACTTAGTAACCCGAGTCATAAAGGCTTCCAAGAGAACTATTATTATTATTTTTCTTTCAAGGGCAACTTCATCTTTGATTGCTTTCTAAATGACCGCTGTAGCGAGTTTTAGGCCGATGACTCCCAAATCAGATGACTTTAGGGCATCAGGTTTTAAGATACCCTTGCAGGCTTAATTGCTCGAGTCATAAAGGCTTCAAAGAGAAGTTTTAAATTTTAAAATATATGTCTTGATTAGTGCAATGCCCCTTATCATACACCTATTCAAGAAAACTGACCTCCAACTCAAGACTTTCACCCAATTTTATCATGTTCATCTCAGACAATCTACACAATTTTTTTTTTCACACAAGGAATCCCTAGCCACATTCGTATCTTCCTACAATGGTAAAATCACCCCAAACTGTGTTAAATTTGGCCTAAAGAGAATTAGTTTAGTATAGTTTGGGTAAAGCATCTATGTCCAACTAAATCAACCTATCAAGAGTATGAAACAACTCATTTCATCATGGTGTCAAACTCAATTCTAGTTCACATATAATATCAAGTTTTGCAATGTTATCGAGCATGCAACATATCCACAGTTCATAAATTAACACTAAATATCAATTTAGATCATCATTGCCGGCCAAGCTATCCAACCCACACAAGCACACAACCTAATAAAAAAAATTGTTTTTTTTTTGTTTTTTAAGTAGTACTAAAGACAAACGCACCAAAACACATAAGCATACGAAAACCCAAAAAAAAAAAACTCAAATTTTTTTCACCCCCAAACTTGAACTCGACGTTATCCTCAATGTCATAAAGCAAAAGTAAGAGTTGAAGAGAATGGGGAAGAAAAGGAAGAAAATACTCCCCGAAGTTTTCTATTAAATATGTGAGATACTATGGATGACGGCTCGACAATCTCTGTCATTATACTTTTCCTTTGGTTTATGTTGGTTTGAGTGTTCCATAACATCATCTTCCTGCATATAGCAGTTAAATCAAACATTAAAAATAAGTAATCTAGAACATGTATTACTTAGCCCAAACAATCAAAATACCAACAATAAATTCAATAGCCTAACAGAAGTATTAAGGATGGTGATACCCTACGAATTAAAACGTGCTTAAATCTAATGCAACCTAGGAATCAAAACAAATATATATACTACGCGATGCAGAAAGCAAAATAACTAAAAGGGTTAGAAGATTGGGTTGCCTTCCAATAAGCGCTTAATTTATATTCTTTAGCTAGACTGTACGGATCAGGGTGATTTAAATATGTATCTTGAGTTTTTGCACTCCTTGCAATTTACGACTTTGCATCCTCATTTTGCCTTCCTAACCTTGAACCCTCCGTTCCCTTCTCGTCCAAGGATTCCTAAGTTTTTAGGTTGTCTGCTTCGAGCCTTGTTGCACCTTTGCAGCAATATAATTGCACTCCTCCTTAGCCTTTTTACTGATCTCTTCATGTAATGGATTCTCGATAATATTGTAGATCTTGCACTTTTCTTGCTTATCTTCTACTCTCAATGTTAGTTCACCACTTTCAAAGTCCATGATAGCTCGGCTTGTTGATAGAAAAGATCTGCCCAAGATAAGTAATGCTGCATTCCATGGCTCCTCTTATCTAGGACAACGAAATCAACTGGGAATATGAATTTGCCCACTTTAATGAGCACATTCCCAACTACTCCACATGAGTATTTGATTGATCGTCCGCCAATCGAAGGGGGATGGATGTGTCTTTGAGCTCTTCCAACCCTAAGTTTCTATATACAGAAGAAGGCATTAGGTTAATACTTACTCCAGAATCACATGAGCAATTAAAATTTAAATCTTTTCCTATTGAGCAAGGTATTTTGAGACTCCCTGGATCTTGTAGTTTAGGAGGTAATTTATTCTGCAAGATAGCACTACACTCTTCATTTAACTTGATGGTCTCAAAATCTCTAAGCTTTCTCTGTTTTGATAGGATCTCCTTCAGAAATTTTGCATAGTTTGGTATTTGAGATAAAGCTTCAATCAATGGGATATTGACATGAACTTTCTTGAAGATATCCAAGAACTTTGCAAATTGTTCTTCCAACTTCTTCTTTTGTAATCTCTCAGGAAATGGGACCGGAGGCACATAAGGTTTGATAGAAACGGTTGCCTTGACTTGTAGATTTTATAGCTCCTGAGATGGAACTACTTTGTCAAGTTGTTCAAATTTATCTACTTGCTCCTCATCTGCAAAAGGTGAATTTTTATTTTCTATCACCCATCTCTCAACTGTAACTTCTGGAAGTTTAACCCCACTACGTGTAGTGATTGCCTCAATCTCCTCACTCTCCATAACTTTTACTACCATTACCTGCTGTTTAGGATTTGTTTTCATGCCGCTTGGTAATTTTCCTTCCTGTCTTTCTAAGAGTGCTTTTACTATTTGTCCCATCTGATTTTCTAAATTCTTGATAGCAGCTCCCTGAACTTGTAAAGTCTTATCTATTTTGTGCATGTGTTGAGTAGAGATCTCTGCCAATTTTGTAATAAGATCTTCCAATGAATACTTATTTTCAGCCTGCTGAAACTTGGCGGTGCAGTCTGTCGTGGCGCACTCTGAGCTCCCTAATTGTTGCTCCATTGAAAATCTGGGTGATTTCTCCAGCCTATGTGGTAGGTATTAGGATTTCAATTGTGTTGCTGTCTTTGAAAATTTTGAGCATAATTTACATTCTCTACTGATTGAGCAAAAGGACCACCCACAGTGCAATCAACACTTTAATGATTTTCTCCACAGTGCTTGCATTTTTGTTCGACTGTTTGAATGGCATTCATCTGATCTACCTTTTTAGTTAAAGTTGCCAGTTGTGCTGAGATTGCTGTTAATGGATCCACCTCATGTATCCCAGCTACTTTCTTTACACTTGTTCTTTTAGTAGGCCACAGTGTACTAGTGAATGCTAAATCCTCCATGATTTGATATACTTGATCTGTTGTTCTCTTTGTGATGGAACCATCACATGCGGAGTCAACATTAGTCTTGCTTGTTGGATTTAGTCCAATGTAAAAGTATTGCACTTGAAGCCACTTCTGCAATCCGTGGTGTGGGTACTGGCGAAGTAAACCCTTGTGTATCAACATTAGCCCTGCTTGTCGGATTTAGTCCAATGTAAAAGTATTGCACTTGAAGCCACTTCTGCAATCCGTGTTGTGGGTACTGGCGAAGTAAACCTTTGTATCGTTCCCAAGCCTCTTAATAGCATTCTGAGTCCATTTGCTAAAAAGTAGTGATCTCGTCCCTTAGCTTTGCAATCCTTTTCGATGGGAAATATTTGCTAAGAAATTTCTGACTCAATTGGTTCCATGTTGTGATGCTCTGCAGTGGGCAAGTGTCTAACCATTCCCTTGCTAAGTCTCTCAATGTGTATGGGCAGAGCCTTAATCTAATTGCTTCGCTTGAAACCCCCGGATACTAAATTGTTACACATGTCTAGAAATCTTGATATATGAGCGTCGGGATTCTCTGTACCTTTCCCAAAAAATTGTAGCGCATTTTGGAACATGTTGATGACATCCGTTCTCAGCTGGAAGTTTGCTTGATCAAACACCGAATATACGATACTGGACTGGCATTCCACTACCGGTGGAACCATATACTCTCCCCTTGCATTTTCATTCACTGTAGCGATATTCGGTTGTGCTACTCCAAAATTAGCCCCGATGGCTAGTAGATTCAAATTTTTGTTTGGCATGTCTTCCTCTTTTTGTTTTCGATGTGTTTCAAGCTGGTGTTTTCTTCGAAAGTTGAATGTTCGTTCGATTTCTGGGTTAAATTGAGCAAGATCGCCAGTTCTCGAACTTCGCATACAAAGTCTTGAAAAAGAAAGCAAGAAACACTATAAAAATTTTCTAAATTAATGAACTAAACTAAAAATTTAAAAAATCAGATTAAAGTTAAAATTAACTCAAACTAGTAAAAAAAACAATAGTCCTCAGAAACGGCGCTAAAAACTTGATCGTTTGATTACCCGCAAGTGAACGGGATCTTGACCAAGTAATATAGTAGTGTGCAGAGTGTCGAACCCACGAGGGCTATGTGTTTGATCCAGTTAAAATTAATAATACCCTTAATCGAATAGCAAAATGAAGTTGTGATTAAAAGATATTAAATTTGGCAACTAAATTGAAACTAAAGTAAAAAATTTATCAAATTTACGAGAAGTATTGCTAAGATGTGGAATCCCCCTTACTAATCCATTTTTAGTTCGACAATTCAAATTGACAATTTTAAATTATGCTTGTTGGTCAATGTTCCTATTTTAATTGAAAAATTCTCTCGATAGTTATCAAATCTATTCCTCTCATGTGACCTTCCTATCACTCGATGAAAGATGCGAACATGATTAATGCACTAAACGAGATAGAACATCTTATAAAAATCAGATGAAGCATAGAGGTATATCTCTATCCTCTATCGAACCTCTCAATATTTATTATTTTGTGCTAATGATCCTATTGTCTCTCTCGATAACAACAAAATCCACAAACAATTCAACTAGTGGCCAATTAATTGAAAAAGCATGAAAACGACAATAAACATCCAAACAATTAAACAAATTAACGTCAATTAAATTATTCAAATTAAAAATTCATAACAAGAGTTCATCACATCCTAGAAAATATAAAAAATTAGCCTAACATATGGAAATTACAAGAAATCATATATAAGTGGAAAGACATAACCTGAAATTTTGATAAATTGTGAAGATGAAGATAAATCTTGAAATCTTGAATCTCTTCAATGGTTTCTTAATGAATCTCCACTTGCGCTCTCTCTTCTTTGTCCAATACTTGATTGAATTCTTGCAAGTCCCCTTCGATTCTCTCACAAAAACAATGAATTATCCTCATTTGATGATGATAATTGATGAATATTAGAGTATATTGTGTATAAGAGATATGTATGAAAGGCCCCTTCATGTATTCTCCTATTGGATATATGTGGGGGTCAAAAATTGTTGAAAAATCACGCTCAAATTGGTTTTCAAAAGAGTTCCAATCGAATAAGCAAAGTTACACTCGTGCGCGGATTGTTTTTTCTCTGCACAGAAGTTAGTATTTTGATCATAACTTTGTCTCCCGGTATCCGATTGAGTTGATTAGGGATATAATTTTCATAGAGATATTTTTCAATTCGGACGTTTACTATGTCTAAAATTAGTCACAATCCTTGACAAAAAATATGGAAATATATCATGTAATTGGAAGTCGATTTATAGTAATATTCTGATGATATTCCATTCCTTTTTGACTTCTAATTGCATCCAATTGACTCCCATCAATCTTTAAAATATCTCTTATGGTCCAATTCAACCACTGGATATTTGCATTTTGGTCCTTAACTTTCTAATTTATCATTTTTTGCCCTTTTTCGCTTCTTTCTTTCAATTTAACTTTCAACCATCGAGTTTTACCTAATAAATGAAATATACAAGAAATTAGACTTTAATTGCTTTAAAGAACTATTAAATGTCTATATTTTTAGGTCTACATAGGTGTATAAAATACGGTTATCACATTGAATGCACGGAAACACTCGAATTTCCTGTGCAAAAACTACATCCTAAATGGATTGGACAATACATTTTATGGAGTGTATAATGCTATAAAGTCAGTCAAGGAACTTTGGGATTCTTTGGAGAAAAAATACAAAATGGAGGACGTTGTCACAAAGAAATTTATGGTTGGAAAGTTCCTTGATTATAAGATGATAGACTCCAAAATCGTGATTAGTCAAGTGCAAGAACTACAAGTTCTACTTCATGACATTTATGCGGAAAAGATGGAATTGAGTGTTCCTTCCAAATTGTTGTCGTTATTTAGAAACTCCCTCCTATAAGGAGAGATTTGAAGAACTATCTCAAGCACAAATGCAAGGAGATAAACTTAGAGGAATTGATAGTCCATTAAAGGATTGAAGAAGACAATAGAAAAATAAAAAATAAAAAAAATCTATTGTTCAACTTGGACCAAATTTTATTGAAACTAGTTCTCAGGTTGTTAACAAGAAGTGTAAGATCTTTGATGATGTAGCAAGAAGAGACAACTTCAAGATGCCAAGAAGTTTAACGGCAACTGTTACAATTGTGAAAATGCGTGACATAGCATTTGCTGTGAATTCATGATCATTGTAAGGCTCTAACAAGGGCTCTTAGGTACTTGGAGTATACATTAATCTATAGATTACACTTCACAAAATATCTTACAGTATTGGAAGGATATTGTGATGCGAATTAGATATTTGACATAAAGGATTCTAAGGCTACTAATGGTTATCTATTTACCATTGGTGGAGCTACTATATCATGGAAGTTGGCTAAGCAAACGTTTGGAGCTCAATTAATGAAGGGATCAGAGTTTATTGCTTTCGACAAAGCTGGAGAAAAAGCATAATGGCTTCATAACTTCTTAAAAGATATTCTATGATGGCCTAAACTAGTACCTGCAAGAAGTATATATTGTGATAGTCAATCAACTATTTGAAGGGCTCAAAGCAACATGTATAATGGTAAGCTTAGACATAAACGTCGTAGACATAATACCATTAAGCAACTAATCTCCAATGATATCATCTCCATAGATTATGTAAAGTCAAAGAAAAACATCGCTAATACATTTACGAAAGGTTGACTAGAGATCAAGTATGCTACCTATCGAAAGAAATGGGATTAAAACCTAGTACGGAAAAATCATTGTAAATGTAACCCTACATTTTTTGCTGTGGATCCCAAGATCTTGGTTCATGAGGACAACTAACTTACAAAAATTTAATGAAGCACTCAGGGAAATGCTTCCCAATTCATTCTTATGATGATTAAAGTGCTTTATGCAGAATATTAAAGGTTAAGAAATGCTTTTAATAATTTCTATATCTTGATTAAGTCAAATGGAGTATAGCAGAATACTCTTAATAAGAGGTCATCTATGTAAATGTAAAGTGGGGCTGCTTCAAAGAAAATTTTCATGGATGATATTTTCTAAAACACATATAAACCCAAGGGTGGTTTGGGGCCAAAATGAATTGAGTCATGAGAACCTTGATCAATTTAGGAAAGAAATTTATGTGAGTATTATTGTCTTAGCTTAAACTAACAACTAAACGGTCCAAGGCCGAAAACTACCTTAACAGATGCAGTGTTTTTCTTCTCTTTCTCTCTACAATGTGTCATACTTTTGCATAACATGAACATATTTGAATTTTCATTCATGTGGGAGAATGTTCGAATTTGGTTTTAAGATTGAAATTGGTTAAGTATAAATAAGGAAAAGTGACTTTATGCCAAGTTCGGCCAAATATTCAGACTTAATCCAATAGTGAAATTATAAATATGAATAGATTAACTCATTTTACTCGTCGAGTAGATCGTTATCACATATTTCAAATCTCAAAACCAATTCTAAATGAATGAGAAATTGCAATCAAAATTTGGAAAGAAAAGAGGAAAAATTGGCTAGGAAATTTGCCAAACTCCATCGCTCGCCCATCACTTGCCTAGCGATGCGAGCAATGAGACTGTCGCTTGAGCAACAGGTGGATGAAAGGTTTGTGTTCAAGATATGACACTAGTGCTCGAGCGAGAGGCCAGTGATAACAAGGGATGCTTCTCTTTGTAAGATTACGGAGCTTAGGTCATGTCACTTCACTCACAACCTCTCCACTTCTATAAATAAGATCTTCGGACGTCCATTATACATATCATATTATTCGCATTGAGCATTATGTTAAAACTCTTATAAAAATTCGCCAAAAATCATTCCAATAATTTTTTTTTAGCAGAGAGAATAATCCATTTGAGTCTATTTTGCCTTATGGTTTGAAGTACTTCTACTATAAGGAAGTAATACATTGTATCTAGGGAGATAATTGCCGTTACTCTGTTAACACCGTTACGGAACAAATTTGTCTTAAGGAAAGAGTGTTTTCACTTGCCTCGGATCATTTCAACATTTTCTTCTCTACATTTTTACTTTTTTTTACTTTGCTTAACTTTGTTTCTACGTCGCTAAACTTAGCAGTTTGTTATCCACATTGAAAATAAACTTTACTATATGTTCCCAACATTTCCTTTACCCTCTTCCTGCTCCCTCTCGCTTTAGACCTACTCTTCTCATGTTGTTTTTCCCCTTTTCATTCCACCTCATTCTAAGCTTCTCCACAGCCATTAATTAGGCTACCAGGCCAGCAATGGAAGTAAGCACTGCTAATATCTGACTGCTCAGACAAAACTCATAAACGCACAGGATCATTGACAAGTAATAGTATGATGAGTTGAGTTATCATCCCATGAGGAATAACTGTAACTATAATGCACTAGTTTTTATCAAATTCAGTTTTTGTGACACAAAAGAGTTGATTATTTTTTTAATATTTTAAATTAAGTTAACAATAAGGTAAAATATCTTATTTTTTCAAATTATGAAGTAAATGTATAGGATTTCAAAATTCACCTATTAGCATCTATTTCTAATTCTCGGATTTTAGTTTTTTCATGACAATAGATAATGTTATGTTATTTAATCTTTTTTTTCGAGATAAACTAAACATATCCTAAGCACGGCTCAACCCTATTCCTAGTCTAAATTCATATGCAAATACATGCATTCAACCACACGATCATCACAAAAGATCACACACCTCATAAATGTTATTCCTCATACCTATTGTCCATATATAAATAATGCAATATTCTAACCTATTGTGAGTCTCCCAACAGTACAATAAGTAACAAATTATCTAATTGGTAGCTAGGTAATCAAATAACACAATAATAATGAATAATTAATCAATAAAACAAGAATTCACTAAACTATTAATCAATTCAATAAATCAAGAACACATGACCAATGATTTCATCATTTATCTAATACAAGAAAGAAGTTTATCCTAACATATTTGTATCTAAATTACACAAAAAGTTAGAAAAATACATTACCCGATTCAAAGAATAGATGTAGAAGCTCTACGAATCAATAACTTGAACTTTTCCTTTGATTTGAGCCTTGAATCTTCAACTTCTTGTGTTGCTTCTCTCAAAAACTCTTGTTGGACTTTGCTTCGATGATAGAATACAAGATTATAGCATGATGATCTATTTAGGGCAGCCTCTAATAGGTTAGATCAGAAAATAATGGAACAAAATATTTCCTTCAGAAGACTTCCATGCGTGTTTATGGTATAACTCCATACGTACGCATGGTTTATCATTTTGGCCTTAGTCAGCCCATAGAAGAGCCATGCGTGTGCATGGAATTTGTACCATGCACACATACGATTATGTCCCGATGAGTCATTAGTATTTTTCTCATGTCTTTCTCTCCTGATATCCAATTGAGACGATTCAAAGTTAAATGGAAAGCTAACTCAAAAGGCTATAATTTCTCTATAAATATCATTTTCCAATTGAAATGTTCGCTATGCAAAAAATGAGTCTCCATCTGAGGCTGAAAATTTGGAGCATAACTTGTTCAGTTGAAAATTGATTCGTAAAAATACTTTGACTATATTTCACCTTTTTGGCTTTTTTCTCGTCCAATTAGCTCGTAGCAATCTCAAATCTTTGTCACAAGAATACTTTGACTATATTTCACCTCTGATGGTATTTACACTTTAGTCTATGAGATATGAATATCTTGCAATTGAGTCCTTTTTCACCCTTTTTTCTAATTCAACAATTTTTGTCAATTGCACCTATATAGAATTAAGCTATAATTCATCAAAATAACCAACAATTACTCTAACTTAAAGGCCTAAAGAAGTGTACAAAATACACCCAAGCTTGAATATTTGTTTGTCCTTAAACAAACTCTAGCCTAACTCACCAAAAAAAGGGTTAGATAGCATGTCGTTGGTCTCGGGGTTGAAATTTATGTGTCAATACAATGAATATCTTCAAAATCACATAAAAGAATTAACCTCTACTTATTCCATGCAAAACTTGATGCATGTGTTTGTGTGTGTTTGAAAACTCATGTAAATCGCAAATTCATGCTTGCTTTACTTTCCAGCCTTCAATGGTCAAATGTCTTCTCTCTTCACTCATGAGATACGTACCTTGAACTTATTATTTTCACTTATTTTCCCAATGTGATATCCTAGGCTAAATTCCAAGTAATTCGAATTTTCACTATCTCTAGTTTGAATAGGTTTCACTAGTAGCAACTAATCACTTCAAAAAATAAGGATTTTCTTACAGTTTTTACCGCGTTAACCCCTAAGACTCAACCTAGCTAATTTCCTATCGTTATAGTTTAGTTCTTTCAAACAAATGTTCGAAGCTTAATCAAAGTATCTAGTACATTTTATGTTTCATCCACTTACTTTTCAATTATGCTATTTATATTCTATTGCATGCACTAGCTTGATCACTTATTAAGTTTTCTTTTAGGGATTTTCTGTAGGTGCCCTCATTGGGATCTTTTATAGGATAATTTTGCAACATTGTAGCTTTTTTTCAATTTCAATACTATGATTAGTGCAATACCCCTTACAAAACAATTATTTTTAAAAATTGACCTTAACTCTAGATTTTAACCCAAATTTCATCATATTGGCCTTGGACAATTCACATAAGATATTTATACATAGAATCCCTATTTATCTTAGTGTTTTGCTATACTAGTTCAACCATCTCCAAACTATCCTAAAAATAGTTTCACGATGTATATAATAGTGGTTGTTCTTGATTTTAGCAACTAAATTTCACTGTATCCAACATATTGCATCATATGAGCCAAAACATTCATTCAAAAAAAAAAATCTTATGTGCAAGTTAAGATCAAATTTTACCTAAATAAGTGTCAATCAACTCAACATTAAATTTTTTCACCATTTCTAGTCTAACACATAATTCCAACATATATATCATTATCGACAAAGTCATCTAACCCACACAAGCACACAAAAGTTATCTAATTAAACTTTTTTTTTCACTATATAACACACAACAAATACATAAAAACAATAAAAACACACATAATCAACGATAATATCCACCCCTAAACTTCAAACGTGCATTTCCCTCAATATATGAAAATACATCACTAAGTATACAAAAAGAAGGACAAAGAGTGGAAAATAAAAACTCTCCTGGTTAAGTCGAAGGTGGTAGCTAAAATGGTTTTGATCACGTTTTTCCTCTTGTTCAGTGTTGGTTTGAATATTCCTAAATGTCATATTCCTGTAAGTTGAATAGAATCAAACATTAGGACTAAATAATCTAAAACAATTAATATTAGGCTAAAAACATTCACAGCGGAAAAATAAGTTAAAGGATGAGTGGAAAAACGGAACAGGGGACGGACGAGGACCACAGCAAGTTATGGCTATGGGTTATCGCCGCAAGGTTACTCTTCACATTTTTTTCATGTATGGATGATGATACCTGAAAATGAACATTATATCCTATATCAAGAAACCATAATAAATAAAAGGAAAAAATTTTGGGTTGCTTCTAATAAGTGATTATTTATAGTCAATAACTTGATTTTCTTGCATTAGCTGCTAATGGTAGCTTGAAAAGATAATTTTTTTTTTTTTTAATCTTAGAATGGTTATACTAACAGACATCTTCAATCTCATCCTTTATCCTCCAATGCTAGAAGTTTCTATATTGACCTTTTTATAGCCTCAACCAGTCCACCAACTCCCTTCTTATAATGATGATTTGCATGGTCATCCCTTACTTCATCTTTAATCTTCTTGCAATCTCAAGGTAG
>NW_019252575.1:23829-25712 GCF_002742605.1 Olea europaea var. sylvestris | reverse complement strand
CGGATCCTATACTTGTAGAGGAAAAGCTGGTTGAAGAGCAGAGGACTGAGATAGAGGTAGCAAAAGATGCTCATAGGCCTTACTCAATCTCATTCCTAGATAATCCACCATCTTGAAGACACAACTAACATTCCCGAAGAGATTCATGTAGAAGAAAATTGATAGGCATTTGCAAAGTTCTTGGATGTCTTCAAGAAATCCATATCAACGTGTTATTTACAGATGCCTTGGCTCAAATGTCTATCTATGACAAGTTCTTAAAGGAAGTGATGTTAAAGAAGAGAAAGTCAGAGGAATTAGAGACAATAAAGGTGATAGAAGAATGCAATGCAATTCTCCAAAAGAAGCTCCCACAAAATTAAAAGATCCTGGAAGTTTTACAGGTCAATGCATCTACCATTGACAAAGCTTTAGGGGCTAGCATCAATCTAATACCCCTCTCCTTATTCAAAAAGTTGGGTCTTGGAGAGGTGAAGCCGACCACCATCTCGTTGCAACTAGCAAAAATATCCATTAGTTAGCCAATATGGCAATGGACTTTGTGGTGTTGGACATGGAAAATGATGAAAAGTTACCATTGATTCTTGGTTGACCATTCTAGGTTACTAGAAGAGCATTGATTGATGTACAAGAAGAAAAGTTTACACTGCAAATTAATGAAGAGCAAGTAAATTTCAACATCTATCAAGCAAAGAAAACCTCAGTGATGGGTAAGAAAAGCAAGAAATTATTCTATGATCCTCTAGTACAGCACATCGCAATCAGTCATTCATTAAGGAATACATCTAGTATTTGTAAATACTCAGGAACTAAAGAGGCGGTTGACTTCCTATTGGCTCACGAGGTTTATCCACCTAACAAAAAGAAAAGCTGTGGAATAGTTTTTGAAACCTCCAAACACTGCCAAATTAAATGAGGGTTTGAAAGCTTTATCAGAGTTGAAGCCGTATCACAATCCTATTGGTCATGCTATTTTGAAGACGAATACAAGACCAAGGATAAATTTTGGAAACATAATAGAAGTTCTACCTGAAAATCCAATGTAGGCACTCGGTTATGTCAAATTAATGATGTTAAAGAAGCACTTTTTAGGAGGCAACCCAAACTTTTTTCCTTTTTATTTATTTTATTTCCTACTTATAGGATAGTTAAATTTATTTTACATTTTATTTAGGAAACATCATCCATAACCTGTTTTCCCTCAAGTCCTAGAGTAATTAAGTTGGTTATTAGATGTTTAAGCTAAGTAACCTTTATTCCATGTATTTAATATCTAAAATTTGATTTTTCAGTGATGTGATGCCCTGAAACACTCAAACCAACATTGACAAGCGGAAAGCAACATAAATCTCAAGTTTAGGGAGAAGATAGAAGAAATATCCATCAAATCCAACATCATAAGCACCAAAATGTCATAGGCAATGCAGATAATTCAGGGAAGTCCTCCTTCTTTTTATTTAATTTAACATTTGGGACAATGTTTAGTTTAAGTTTGGGGTGAAATATAAATTATCTAATTGCCTTTTTTTAATTTTATGTGACTTTTGTGCTATTTAATAAAAATAGTTATTTTTGCATGTTTATGCGAATTAGACAGCCTTGTCGGCATTGGTTTATATAATTGAGAACATCTGTTAGTTGATGAATTGCGGACAAGTTATGTGCCTTAATTAATTTCTTACTTAATCATGTGGAACGTGAGATACTTATGCATGTGAGTTGATTGTAGCATGCACGTGAGTTGATTGTAGCATTGTAAAAGAGTAGTTTGATCCATGTTTATATGTTGAAATAGAGGATTTAGATACTAAATCCAAACTCCTACTAAACATTATTATATCAATAAACCAAATCTAAGATGTTTGGGTGTTTGAGCTTTTGTA
>NW_019252575.1:10525-14454 GCF_002742605.1 Olea europaea var. sylvestris | reverse complement strand
GATAAGTCAATATGGCTATGTCCTAAAATAATTAAGTCCAACATGGATAATTACTCAAGTAAAAGCGCATGTTATGGTGTTGTCCAGTAATCTAGCTAAAGTTATACTCAATTCAAACAAATATCATCATAGGCGGCAAGTCATTCAACACTAAACTAGATACTATTTTTGAATTTTTCAAATTTTTTTCCTAGTTGTTAAACAATAATATAGACTCGATCAGCAATTGAAAAATATATATCCCAAGTATCCTAATATTTAATAACCAAAAACACAAATATTACATTGTGCTAATGTAAAAGCAAAAATAATCAAAGTAAAGGAGTAAGGATTAGAAACTCTCCGGGGTAAATGTGGATGAGTCTAAAGATCAGGTTAGTTCGGTTACTAGACCTCATGATAACCGCAATTTTTCCTTGCTGCTAGATTTTAATTTTTTGTTCCATGAATTTAAAATAAATATTAATGATAGCAAATAAACTAATGAATTCACACAAAGAAAATTCTAATCTTCTAACTTTTGGAAAAACTATCTAAAATAATGTACATCCCTACAAAAATTCTATAGCTAGAAAAAGATAAGTGTTTCAAATTTATTTTGAGATTGAAATCTAGGTGCAACCTTAAGAATGTGTATCACATCAATGTAAGCTCAATATAATGCTAGAATGTTAACAATGAGTCCAAGTAAATTGAATTCAATAAGTAAACATGTATAAGTTACTCATGTAAGTGTTAAAATAGTTTCTTAAACATGTTAAAAACCATTTACATTCATGAGTCCCTAAATATAGCCCTAAAATACTAATACAATCCCTAAAAATATACTTATAATGCAATACTTAATCAAAACAAGAGGCAAGTGACAGGAAAATGGTTTGCCTCCTATTAAATGCTTAATTTAAAGTCTAGAGATCAACTTTTTCACTAGTGCTTCATGGAACTTTGAATATGGCTTTGGAGGTCCTGCTTAACTTACTTAATTTAACTTTATTCCATATTGCAACTTTCCTCTAACTTTTAACCTTGTCATTCTCAAAGTAGTATAATTTTCCCTCATCATCCATTTCGAACTGAACAATGTACATCTCAATCTCCTCATAAAGTTTAATCACAAACTCAATTTTTAAGTAAACGATGAAGTCAAGGAATTGTGTGCTAATTTTCTCTTCTTTGAATGCTACAAGTTCTTTTCCACCCATTATGATTAATTTCTGGATCTTTTCATACTCCTCTTCTTTAATTGAAGTTTACTCGAGTTCAATGTCTGTATTCAAATTTTTTTGCAAAGAAACAATGACTTCTTCATGGAGAGTCTTCTCTTCTTGTTCTAGTTGTAAAAAGTCCCTTTGAAGTGATTTCCTTAATTGATGTTCATTAATAACCGGTGGAAGAAATAATGCAACATGTGAGTCAACCATGACAGTTTCATCAAGTTCACATTCTACTTGTATATCTCGTAGTCGATATCCTATAATGAAATCTCCCACCAGTATATCCTCCTCATCAATATCTTAAGCTGCCAATCGTTGTTGCCGTATGATGAAATCACATACAAGCATCTTGTAGAAATCAGCCACGGTCATCTTTTATCCTTTTATTTTTGTTCTTTTTTATATCCTAACAAAAGAGAGGAAAAAATAAAATGGAACCAAAATAACAATTCAAGAATATAGATAGAAGTCCGATTAGTGACACGTTAAATAAAATCAAACTAAAACACAATCCCTAGCAACGGTGCCAAAAACTTGTTCACGAAAATTATCTTTTGAATTAAAACACTACAAGTATACAATTCGTTAACAAGTAATAAAGTGGAATTGAGTCCAAGTATCATCTCTTCGAGATTGATTTAGTTTGATTTTTAATTATCGTGACCTTAACTGAAACAACAATAAAGTGATGTATTTTTATGACTAAATTATATTAAAATAAGTTAATTATGCAATTTTGAATGATTTAACTAATTAAAATCAAATAATGCTAAATAAAAGTTGATGTGTTCTATTAAATGACAAATGCACTAGGATCATGAATTCTCATGCAATAATCATTTTTAACCTTAGTTTTACACTTTGACAAGGTGATTGAATTTTGACGAATCAACATTCCTATTTTATTCAACAATCCTCTAGAGTAATGTTAAACTGACTCTTATATATTATCCGACTATATTTTTATGACAAATGCAAACATATAAAAATGCATGATTTTTTATGAACACTTAAAGATTCGCATAAAGCATATCGGTACATTTCTATCTCCTATCAAACTCCATGACAATTTACACCATGTTGAGCCTATTTTCTCTGTTTTGAATGCATAATATAAACCACCAAATCTATACAACTACCATGCACAATAATTGTAGAGAAAAGACAATCATGTAAACTATTCAAAATCCAAAAAACATGTTTTCAATGTTAAATATGTAAAACTGAAGATTAAAAATTCATATTACAAGGTGCATCGTTCTTCTAGTACAAAGAAATCTAGTCTAATATATTGTGAAGAAGAAAGCAAAAGATATAAAAGTTATTCATCACCCGGAAATTCCTAGAGTCTTGATGTATTTTTGCCTCCTTTTGCAATTGATTCTCCACACCCTAATTATGTGTTTAGAGTTGGTATTTATAGTCCATCAAAGAGTCCCAAAAGATCTCTAAAAATCTTGCATATCATAGGTCACAAGGAAGTTTCCTTGTTGGAATTTGATTAAAAAGGAAACAGAAGTTTCAGGGCCGAATTGGCATGGGAAGGCGCCTAATATAAAATGGGGCGACTGCACTAGCATATAAAATAATTCCTATAATTGAGGTCAAGAGCTAGCGACTACCCAGCCTACGTAACTTGACGGCTGCCTAATTACAAAGACTTCTAAAATTTTCTTTTAATCCTTTTCTTCATTTTTCTTTCATCTTGGTCTTTCATGTTAAATTACTTCGATTTTGGCCCTTCAACTTTTCTTCAAAAACTTATTTGTCTCCAAACTCCCATCCATTGGCCATTTGATCAATCTTTCTTTTCAAATTACTTAGAAATGGGTTCAAAATTGAAACAGGATGAGATTAACCCAAGTTAAAGTAGAATTCAATACTAAAATGACACAAAAGCTTAGTAATATGCCCAAATAAGTGCACAAAATGCACTTATGATACATGCTCATGTCGATTTTCTATAGCTTTCTCAAAGAATCTGATATCGTGATGATTTGAAAAAAGGTTGATGACATTCTATCAAGGGTGAAAGTTAGCATGTCCAAATGGAGGGTAAGTGATATGAGATTACATTGGGCTTCGTTGACGACTATCCTCTAATGTACTGGCTGTGTAGTTTAATTGGATTCTGAACTTGATTTTGATTCTCAACCGTTTCCTCGCTTCTCTCTATTCTTCTCTGCGTTGTTTGAATATTTTTTGATCTCAAGATCTATCGAAATGATCTCGATCTCATCAGAATATTAGATACACTATTGACTGTCTGAAAGCACCAAAACACAGGATAATAAGTTAATGTGGCAAATTACCTAAAATAAAAAGAAATACGAATCTAATATGAACTAATAAACTACAATTAAATGAATTATTCCTTGACAATGGGGCCAAAAGCCTGTTTGGAGAAAACTCGTAAATTTGCAAGATCGTTGACAAATAATATTATGATAAGTTGAGTTATCGTCCTACAAAGAATATTGTAGTTATAATATATTGATTTTTATGTTTGTGACACAAAAGAGTTGATTGTTTTTATAATTATCCTAAATTAAGCTACTATTAATGTAAAAAAGGAAAAAAATCAATTTTTATCAAGTTATGAAGTGAATGAATTGGATTTCAGACTTTACCTATTGGCAACTAGAATTATTCTTCTCAAACAGGGCAGCAGAACTCTGGCATCTATTTCACATTCTCAAATTACGTAATTTAATG
>NW_019252575.1:0-2198 GCF_002742605.1 Olea europaea var. sylvestris | reverse complement strand
GACTTTTGTGAATTTTGCAAATTAATGATATCATTTAAGTTCAATTCATATTATTAATTTTTTATCTAATTTGATGCATTTATTCCTTAAATGATTATTAAATGCTAGAAATCATGAGTTCAAAAATTTTTAAACTTGGGGTGTTATAATAGTTGTGACCCAATGAGTCATCAGTGCTCATGTCTTTCTCTTTCGATGATCGATTGGGGTGACTCGAAGTGACTGGAAAGCTAACTCAAAGGGTTACAATTTTAAAAACATCATTTTTTTTCAATTCAAACATCATCTATACCAAAAATGAGTTTCAATTAGAAATAGAATAGAAACCACTTTATATTGCTCAAATTTGGGACTTGGATTTGGGCCCAAGGTGCACCAATAGTCTTTGGAGGGTAGAGGACCTACATGCTAGTAGGTTGAGCCAAAGCCCACATGTGCGCGTCGTCGTTGCCATCCGACCGACCGTCCATAACTTTTCGCCTGCCGTGTCTTTTGGACACAACATTTCAACTTCTCTAAATAGACCTCCATATCCTGATTTTATTCATTCCAAAATTTCTTCTGATTTTCTTTTTTTGCAAAATATTATCCTTCTATCCTGCAGTATTCTATATTGTACATTTCAATCCCAAATATTAGTTTCGTGCATTTTAGTCCTCCAGTTTTAGAGAGATTAAAATATTAGTATGTTCACCATGTCTTGTAATTTGGAGTACTACTATTACAAGTCGAGGTCGTATCTTGGGAGACAAGTGCCAAAAAAATGTCAGCACTAGTGCAGAATATTATCTTGTTAAGGAGGAATAGTCAAATTCTTGCCTCAACTATTATTATTCTAATTTTGCTACATTCACTCTGTAAATCGAAATTCTGCCCAACTGTTTATTCGCTATATGTTTATATAAATTACTACGCGGCAATCTCATTTTAATTCTCAACACTTTTCACTAATGAAATTGTGGATTGATCCACTGTCAATGAGCACACTGAAGTCACAAGGTCCAATCTTTGTCGTGACTCTCATAGTTTTGGAAGCTGTCCACCCGGTTAACGAGTACAATGAAATTTCAGGCTTGGTACTCTCCATTATTGTACCTTCGTAGCAGCTTCATCGGTGATTTCTTCACACCTGGTCCTTCCAATGGAACTCCCTTCTAACAGCAACAATTGTGGCCTTTTACACTAGTGACCCACAGAGAACTTTTTTGGGCAGTTGAAACGAAGTCCTTGGGCAGTTGGGCGCACCATTTCTGAATTTCATCCCAAGTTAATCGCTTCACTGGAGTCAAAATTGACATGGCTGTTAGTGTGGTTGTGTAAAGTTACGTTGCCATAAGAGTTGGTTAACTCGTATGCATGCAAGACTGGTGGCTACCTTCAACGCTTTTGGTTTAAACATTCCGATCCCGTTGGAAATTTTTGGCTTAAGACCTCCCATAAACGTCCCGACTAGTGCCTTTTTCATCCACCAGTGCACCCGATTACCTAATCTTTCGAACTCTCACTAACAGTTGTGCAACGATTCAACCAGTTGAACACGGGATTACGCTTCATCAAAATCGTTCAGTAGGTTCAACACGTGCCCACAGTTGCGTGCCCACAATTCCTCCTCAAAGACTTTCCATGTCACAGTTCTTCCTTCCTCTTCGTATGCTTTGTGCAACCATTGGTTGGCTTACCTTTCAAGGTGGAATGACACCAACGAAGCTTTTTGGGCCTCCGGGTTGCCTTGGTAGCCGAAAAATTGGTAAACCTTGCTAAACCACTCCGTCAAATTATCGCTGAATATCTCAGGAACTCTAGCTTAGCCATTTTTTATGAGAAGACCAATCATCCTCCTCTTGTTTCTTCTTTGTTTTCCTCCCAATTTTCACGAGAGTGACTCGCGTTAATGGTTATTATGGTGTCTGGATCCATCTCTATTCAAAAACTGAGCTTTCGATATGTGGTTGATGGTTTCCTCGGGATGGAGTAGCCTGTTAGCCACACCCAGCTCCATCGTCTGTAGTCCATCTTGAAATTTGCTAAATCCAGCTTCTAGACTCTCAATCCTCTCTTTGTTTAGCTAAACATGCTATGTTATAAATTAGATTCCATTACTTTTTGGTGCACAAAACACTGCAAGTGATGGCTTGCTTCAATTTCAATGGAATTTTTCGACAATTAAATGTATTCTAGAATTTGTAGATTTTTTTTTT